>NC_079491.1:102405923-102708954 GCF_020520425.1 Spinacia oleracea | reverse complement strand
TCTCCCATGGAAGACAAATGGACTCGTCCCCAGCCTCCATGGCATCCGAATAAAGCCGGGAAACATCAATAATCTTCGCCAGCATGGACTCCGGAAGATTCATAGGGACGAACCTGCCTCTCCCACTATGCTGAGGAGTCATCGCTCACCCAGATACCACATGGGACGGTACACTCCCGGGTATAGCACCCACCGTCCAGACAAGTGATAGGCCCGCATGGCCAAAGCTGGTGTAGGCGCATTATCAAAAGGGCGCCCTACAAGATGGATAGCTCAGACAAATATACAAATACAACAGAGATAGAGATCCAGAAAAGTACAAAGGACTACCTCTCTAATAGGCAAGACCCGCAAAGCTCTGCAGAAGGTCGCTAAAGAGACATCCTTGCGCTCCGCTGCTTCCCAAGAGGCAGCAAACGGGTAAGTCGCAACCCTGGGGCGATCCGGCGCCCAACTCGGAAAGTGCTCATACGCCCAAATCTTCAAAAGCAAGCAAGGCATCCATAAGTCTTATGCATAAAAAATTCAACATACAAACATGCAAGTACGAAATATAAAATACGAGGAGTCCCAAATACCTCCAACACTCTCCACAAGGCAGCTACACTCGCCTTGTTCTCCGGTGCAGTCCGGGAGGCGTTCTTTATCTCGTACAAAAGGTTGCCGTATGCCAGACCACCCCAGTTGAGGCCTGAAACAATCCTCAAGTCACTTAAAGATCCCAGGAAGCCCACCAGCATGCGGCTATTCCTGCCCGGGGCCATCACTCTACCTACAAGAGCTAGGAGGAAGAGCCGAACCCTCTTCTCCGCTGATATGTCCGTCATGCGAAGCCCAGCTATAATCACCACCAGAGAGGTATGGGTGCCCTCTGTAGACAAATTAACGACATAACAATCAATTCCTGACGCCCTTTGACTGCCATTTCAAGTCGGGATCAAAAGTCACCTCCCTCTCGGAAAAAGGGAGGCCCGTAATCATAGCAAACTCCAAAGGGATGATGGTGATCTCCCCCCACACCATATGAAAGGTGTTAGTGGTATTCCACCACCGCTCCAGCAGGACCTGTGTCCGGGATTTGACGCCCACCTTCCCTCGAAAGCCTCCCATAGCCTCCCAGAAAGGAGCCAAGCCCGTCTGATTCCAGATCGTTCGAGTCTCCTCGGCGTAGAAAACAACCGGATAAATGGTCCAAAGGTCCTTCAAGGACCAATAAGTACGGAATATAAAATACAAATTCAAGAAGCAAGTTCAAAACACAATGCAAAACCTACCAAGCCAGCGCGTGGCCGCTGAGACAGATGAAACTCGGGACGAAATGCAAGATCCGAGGACCGCCATCCGTCCCTCCCGAAAGCCGATTTGGTCCTTGGTACCATGCCCGGCGGTGGCACGTCTGCCTCAGCCGCTTCATTGTCTGAAGCGTCCTCCATAGCCGCTCGAACAGTCCAGCGTTTAGCAAGCTTCCTCCGAGTATGACGAGGCATGCTAAAGCATTCAAAATACAAAAAAAAATCAACATCCAAACCTGGGGGCTATCTTATACTAGCCCGTACAAAAATCAAGGTTCTAAAGAATCCCTGGTGGCAATACAATTTTAGGGAGGGACCTCTGCTTCAATAGAGAATTCTACACCAACGCCTAGGATATCCACGCCGAAGAAGGTATTCAAGTTCTACACCAACGCCCAGGCTATCCACGCCGAAGCAGGTATTCAAGTTCTACATCAACGCCTAGGCTATCCACGCCGAAGCAGGTATTCAAGTTTTACAACAATGTCTAGGCTATTCTAGCCTACTCCCCTAAATGACCCAACAAGGTCACCAATGGATTCTCTACCTACGTATTCCAAGTACAAAATTCAAAAAAGCAAAGTTCAAAATTCTACAAAATTCCAACAGTTCAAGTTCAAGTGGCTACCAAACAATTTTCTTCCTACAAGATACAAGAAACCTACTACCATACAAGCATCACATCAACAAATACAAGAATATTTCAAATGCAAAAATTGAAACTACATGCAATCCTAAAAGTTATTTCATAAGCAAAACATGAAATACTTACATGGACAAGGCAAGAGCAACGAGATCAAGGGGAGAGAGTAATCGACCTTTGAGAAAGCAACAACTGAATGTGCTCCTACAAGGGAACGGCGAGGGGGTTTATATAGCCAAGCCCTATGCTGGGCGCATGCCTCTGCGCCAGGCGCAGCCCCACTGACCATGCGCGGAACAATCTACGCGCGGTCCTCCGTGCTAATTGCGCGTACTTTGCTGCTACGGTTTTCTGCAACAAGGCATCAAACATCAAATTATGCTACCTTCCAATGAATACTGGTATACATATGTTTCTCCGACATTAACAGATAAATATCTTAAGAATACAAAGTTCGAAAAATACAAGATCCAATTCAGGCGTTCAACTCCACACGGCCCCAAGCTCCAGGAAAGTCAGCCAAAATTTCAAGATTTTAAGAGTCAATAAAAAACTCTTCCCCCAGTGGACATATCCCCAGCGTATCAACTCCGGGTACTCAAAAAATCAAAAAAAAAAAATCAAAATTCAAGATTCAAAATTTTCGATGCCAAGCTCCGTTCGAAACCAAAGACGAGAAAGCAGTACAAGTACAAATCAGAGTCGTCACAACCACACGGAGGTAGAGTCTATCCTTTTTCCAAATCTTGTCATGTGCAGGTACCGGCGTACAAAGAATGGTCTTGATTGTAGAACATCTTGACCGTTCTCCGTGAAGGAAATGTGTCCTTAACCCAAGGTGCATTAGTCTAATACCAAGGTTCAGATTAATTACGAACAATTAATTCAGTGAGATGAAGTGATCGGAACAGCTAGCTGGAGCAATGCTTTCGATCAGTGAGTTCTAATCTATATTAGGCTCACAACTTACTCTTGACTGAGCTTATAAGGTCACACCAATGGCATATAACAGATCACCAGATTAAATGAATGAAAATTCAATTAATAGCTTTTCGGGAATTAGTTCAGGAAAACATAAATATACGATATGACATTGGATCAAAATTGTATATAGTATCACGAATATTCGTAAGCTAGGCGAAAAAAATAATCGTAACGTACGACAATGATTCGTCAAGTATTATACGATAAACAAATAGCCGTAAGGCGTTGGTCGCGAATACGAGCCGAGACGAGGCTGCCGGCCCATAGAGCCAAGAGAGCATGCGCGCAAGGCCCAACGGGCGAGCAGCTCGCCAGAAGCGAGAAGCCAGCCCGTAAGGCATGGCTGGGCGCGCGTGGAGAGCAGCGAAGGCAGCAAGCAAAGCAGCAAGGGCCAAGACCCATGGCTGCGATGCCCTTTTGCGCGCTGCTCGTGGGCTTGGTGCGTGTGTGGCAGATTGAGGCTTCATGCCTTGGCCGGTCATGTTATAACCTTAGGGTTATAACACACCACCATTCATTATGTTTTTCCAACACTACAATTCTATTCTACGTTAGTTCAGTAAAACCTAATCAAAGAGAAACCCTAATTCTCTCTTTGCCTCCGTTCATACTGTTCTTCCCTAAAAGCTAAAAACTCTTGAGTGACGTCTAAGCTACGAATCTCAAGACGGATCTAAACGTGTCGGTGAACCAAATAGAGGAACGAAAATTGGAGTTCTTTGTTCGCGTTCATGAATCGCTGAACTAGGGAAAACACGCTTCGAATGTAAGTTTGCTTAATCTGTACTTTATACATGCTTCCTAGCTTTGGGGATTGTTCCGCTATGTTAATATGTATTCAACTGTATTACCCTACAGTGGTTTCATGAGCTTTATGTATTTAAGTAATTTTTAGCATGATTAATATGTTTTTGTTGCTGTCGAAATTTTATGAATTTTTTCATGAATTTACGAAATATATCTGGATCATTGGATAAATCGTAGAATATGTTATGAATTCGAAAATTGTCTTAATTTCGATATGTCTGACCCAAATATGATTGAAAAAGGTTTTCTAAGATCAAGTCATGGGAACAGAATCGCAAAAACAGGCCTCGAAGTTTGAGTTTTTGAGCGTTTTTGTTAATTAATGAATTAAATTAACAATTTTGGAAAGTTTTTCAATTAATTGCACGCCCTAAACTACTCGGAATTAATTGAAAATTTTCCCTAATGGTCTTGGGTATATTTTAAAATTATGGTCAAATTTTTGGCCATAAATGTTAAGTACAAACCCTAATTTTATTTTTTCCTAAATTTGTGATTTTTAGATCATAAATTAATTTTTTTAAAAATTTCGATCTGGAAATTTGGTTAATTGGGAAAGGGAATATAATTTCATGAAAATTGGTATTTTTAAAAAATTATTGGATTAAAATTTTGATTAGATTTGTTAATTTTAATCTTCACGTAAACCAAATTGATAAAAATCTGAAATTTAAATGTTTAGAACGATTTGAAATTTTGAATTGGATTATCAAATATGTTCAATATTTTTTTTTACATTGTTGGTTCTTTAAATTTGAATGTTGTTCACCAGGATTTAATAAATTTTTCACAATTGGATTGTTGGGAAATTAATTAAATCACCAACTTTGTTATTTTTCGAAAATAAAAACGATTAATTTTGTTAATTTCAAGAAAAATAAATCATGCAAATAAAGTTTCGTGAAATAATTTTTTTTTTTTAATTAATTGGCTCGTGTGGCACGAGCAAAAGGCGCAGAACGAGGGGTGTGCGATGCGTGTGGCTGGGCGTAACCCATGCACGCTGTCTCCCCGCAGCTTGGCGCAACAACACGAGGCATCCAGCAAGCGAGCTGGGGGTGCCAGCGCGCGCTGGCCGAAGCTGCGAGCAAGGCAGCAGCTGTGCTTTGGCTCAGCGACGAAGCAGCAAGCAAGCAAGGCACAGCGATGCCCTTGGCTTACGAGCAGCGACGAGCAAAGCAGCCAGCTGTAGGCCTTGGCTTGGGGTGCTGTGCGGTAGGCTTTGCGAGGCAAGGGGTTGGGCCTCGTGGCCTCGTATGGCCACAATGCACTTGGCAATGTTGGGCTGGGGGCAAGCCGAGCCTGTGTTGCACGAAATTGGCAATTTTGTTCGCTTGGGCTTTAAACTTTATTTTTGCATGAAATGGCTAACAGTGGATATTTATTTAATTATTTTATTTAAGTAGGGTCGGGCCGTGAGTTTAATTAAATATTTAAAATTAAATTATCCAAATTAAATATTGGTTTGAGTGGGAGCCGCTTAATGAAATTAAAACGAAATAATTATTTTAATTATTTTTGTAGGGCACTATTATTTTAATTAAATTAAATTTTGATTAGAATAAATTCTAAGGATTAATAATTCAGAATTGAATAATCTTTTAGGACGCATTTTATGTGAACGTGATTTTTAAATAAATCATGTAAATACTTGTATATTTATTTGGGCTATTCGTTTTAGGATACGAATGGATGAATGCATAGAATGTATATTTTATGTATTGCAGGTACTCAAGTGACTAGTATGGCCAATATAGGATAGTTAAATACGGTTGGCGTACCGTTTTATCTTTGAATGAAAAGTTTTAAATATTGTTTGCGAACCATTGAAATTTTGATGTAATTTTAATTAATTCAAGTATTTCTAGTTTAGAACTTTAAGTTAGCTTATTGAATGAAGTTCAAGACGATGCCAAGCTAACTAGGTGAAGAAGATTGGATGCTTTTGGGCCATACTAATTCACCAAAATTTATTTATGCACTATATATATTGTGAATGAATGTATATCATGCATGAATGTTGTTTTGTATGCTCGATTAGATTTAGTTCACCAAATAATCGAACCAACATAGAAACAACTAGGTCCAAAGTAATATTGAGTTTAAAATTTCCTTCCAAATCAAGCACTTACAAAAATCTAAGAATCTAAGGTAGTAGGTTTCCGCCAAAGCGAGGTGCTATTTTAGTTGACTTAGATGGTAAGGTATCCCAAAGGAACACGTTGATTGTGGTTTTAACTCAAACAACAATGGCATAAGTTGTGGCAAGGGATAAATTATGGTATTAATTTATTAACCAAGAGTAATTTGGAGATTACTAGCAATAGGTTTTGCTTACCTAGAATCTTAAAAGACTTAAGACATGCCAAAGCTGCTTAAGGATTTAGGACATTTAGGGTCTTGGAATCGTTTCATTTATTTTTGGACCATGTTTTACCTTTGCATGAATGAAATGTTTAATAGCTTTAATGATTGCATGTTCGCATTTATTTCAAAGTTATTAAAGATTATGAATGGTTACTTGTTGCGAATTCTTTTCAAATGTAGAATGTCTAAAACAACAATCAAATCATCGGAAATTCTAGATGTCGAGTTAAACTTGACTAACTCTCTTGAATGGGAAAGGAAACTTATCGAAGTTTTTAAATGTTAACGACATGCGCTATGTCACCGAACAACCTTTTCCTAGCTATTATGCGCGGGGTATTACTCCAAAAAGGTACAGAAATTGGGCACTTCACAAGTACCTTGTCTCCGAGTTTATCCTAAAGTCTATTCCCGGAAATTGGAGAGGGAGGTTCATTACCTATAATCCTCATGCACTCCTAAGTCAACTAAGGGATAGATGTCGTGTGAGGTATCAACCCAAGGGCCAAACTGTTTGGCAACGGGGTTGATGAATTGGCTAATTCAATGAGCAATCTCAAACTCATTACCCCCCATAAATCGTGCCTGGAGGTCGAGCTTCTAGAGGCACAAAAGCACATATATAAGGCTAAGATGGACAGAAACACACCAATTCGGTATCATGTGAATATAATGACTGGATTATTCTTCACAATTGAGAGAGTTGGTGGTTCCATCAGAGAGCCAATAGCTATTGCACTTGTTTTGAATTCTCTTCATAGGGATTATGAAGGGTTTAAGATGCAATATATCTTTAATAAAAAAGAGAACACATTCAGTTAACTTGTGGAATTGCTCGAGAAATTCGAGAGAATCCTTAAGTTCAAGAAAGACCCTTTGAATGTAAAGTGCATTATATTCAAGAAAGTGTGCAAGGGGAAGAAAAGCAAGAATGCATCTTCATCCACTCCCGAAGGGCAACTGACGCCTTCCAAGAGTAAGATGAGGAAGAAAACTTCTCCTTCTACATCGCAATGCTTCCATTGTAATGAAATTGGTCATTACAAAAGAGATTTCCCCAAACTAAAGGAAGGAAAGAAGGACGAAAACGTTTCTTCTCCTTCAGGTATGTATGTTATACATTGTAATCTTGCAAATCCTACTTCTTGGGTATTAGATACTGGTTGTGGCTCACACTTATGTTCCAATTTGCAGGGACTAAGGAGAAGTAGAAAGCTTGATAAGGGCGAGAAGGATCTACGCGTGGGAAATAGAGCACGGATTGCTGCATTAGCCATATGATCTTATTTTATTTCTTTTCCTAGTTGTTTTGTTTTGAAACTAGAAAATTGTGACTATGTTCCTATTATCAGCAGAAACATTATTTCCGTTTCAAGTTTGGATTCTAAAGGTTTTAGTTTTCAATTTAAAGACAATAGTTGTTCTTTTTCTTTGAACGGAATGTTTTATGGTTCAGCACAACAAGAAAATGGTCTATATGTCCTAGATACGAGCAAACACGTTTATAACATAAATACCCAAATTTCTAAAATTGGTGATTCCGATCTCACATATCTTTGGCATTGTCGATTAGGCCATATAAACACAAAACGCATGGAAAGTCTTCAAAGGAAGGGCATTCTAGAATCATTCGTCTTAGAGAAGATTCATCAATGCGAATCTTGTTTACTTGGCAACATGAAAAAGCGACCTTTCTCAAAGGTGGGAGACAGAGCAAGCGAACTACTTGGGCTAATACATACGGACGTATGTGGGCCTATGAGTACGAAAGCTAGAGGTGATTTAGGCTATTTCATAACGTTTATGCACGATTTCAGTAGATATGGCTATATTTACTTAATGAAACAGAAGTCTAAATCGTTTGAGAAAATGAAGTAGAGAATCAACATGGAAAAGCTCTAAGATTAGATTGAGGAGTTGAATATCTTAGCCACGAGTTTGATGACCATCTAAAAGAATGCGGTATTCTTTCTGAATTGACTGCTCCGGGGACACCTCGATGGAATGGAGTGTCGAAACGGAGAAACATGACCTTACTCGATATGGTCAGGTCAATGATGGGTCAAGGAGAACTTCCTTTACAAATTTGGGGACATGCGTTGCAAACAACAGTACTCACACTGAATCGTGCTCCGTCAAAAGTTGTTGAAAAGACTCCATATGAATTATGGACTATGAAACTTCCAAAGTTGCCTTTCCTAAATATTTGGGGTTGCGAAGCATATGTCAAGGGATTTATTTCGGACAAGCTCGAACCAAAATCTGACAAATGTTTCTTCGTTGAGTATCCAAAAGAAACAAAGGGGTATTACTTCTACAACAAGTCAGAGAACAAGGTATTCGTTGCTCGTGGAGGTGTCTTTTTGGAAATAAATCACATTTCCAACATGACAAGTGGGAGAATAATAGACCTCGAAGAGATTCGAGACAAACAACGAACCAAGAACTCTTTAGAAGCAGTTCAATGTGAAGAACCTCCAAGGCCTTTAAAAGAGCCAGTGGGAGTAATTCCCCAAGACGTTGTTGCCCCTCGTAGGTCTCATAGAACTAAGGTTCAGTCGAACAGATGGACAGTCGTCCTCTTAACTGAAAACTTAGATGTTCTCATTATTACTTTTCCGCCTGCGGTCCAGGACGGAGCTTGGCATCGAAAATTTTAAATCTTGAATTTTTGAATTCGAACACCCGGAGTTGATCCGTTGGGGATGTGCTTTGCTGGGGATAAGAGCTTTTTACTGGCCCTTAAAATTTTGAAATTTTGACTGACTTTCCCGGAGCTTGGGTCCGTTGGGAGTTGAACACCTGAGTCGTTGTATTTTTTGGACTTTGTATTCTTGAAATATTCATCTGCTTGTACTTGGAGATACAGGTGTATACCCGTTTTTTCGATGGATGGCCTGATGCGATGTTTGATGCTTGGTGTGGAAGACTGTACGGCGCGGCGCTGCGCTATATAAGCGCCCCTTTCCTTGCAATTTTAAGGACTATTCTCTTGCTTTCTTGCTCTCTTTCTCTCTCAAAGGTCGAATTGTCTTCCTTTGGTCTTGTTCTTGCCTTATCCATGTAAGTATTTCATGTTTTGCTTATGAAATAACTCTAGGATTGCATGTAGTTTTGATTTTCTCGCACTTTGAAATGATGCTTGTATGCTTAAGCTTCTTGAATCTTGTAGAAGATTGTTTGATAGCCACTTGAACTTGAACTGTTGGAACTTGTAGTTCTGATATTTTTTTTTTAAGTTTTCTTGAATGTCGTGCCTGGTAGTTGTAGATAGTAGTCTCACTGGTGACCTAGCGGGGTCTCAGGTAGGGAAATAGGCTAGGATGCCTTGATGTTGTTTTCTAGAGTTTTGAAATGCTGGCTTCGGCATGGGTAGCCTAGGCGTTGATGTTGAACTTATATACCTGCTTCGGCATGGGTAGCCTAGGCGTTGGTGTTGAACTCGTATACCTGCTTCGGCATGGGTAGCCTAGGCGTTGGTGTTGAACTTGTACTTTGAACTAGTGGTTTACTGGGGATTTGTTTTGACTTTGTATAGGCTAGTATAGGATAGCCCCCAGTTTAGAATTTTGACACTTTGTACTTCACTTAATTTAGTATGCCTGGTCACACTCGGAGAAAGCTCGCCGAATCGTCTGTGGTTTGAGCTGCTGAGGAGGATGCTTCGGATGATGAAGCGGCTGCAATAAACGCCCCACGTGGGGGTATGGTTCCCCGGGAGGCGCCCACTTTTGTTGGTACTGGTTGGAGTCCTTCCGACCTAGTGTTTCGACCGGAGTGGCACTTGTCTCAGCGGCCTCGCTCTGGCTTGGTGAGTCTTGTACTGTGTTTTGAGTTTGTATCTTGTACTTGTATAGGTTTGGAACTGACTCGTTCACCTGTAGGCCGATGGAAAGCCGTTTCGTACTTTCTAGTCCTTGGTGGAGCTTTAGAAGGCCATTAGAGCCCTTCGTGCTGATGAGGAGGCCATGGAGATTTGGTCACAGACTGGCCTGACTGATTTCTGGCGTGCCATGGGAGGCACTTCAAGGAGAACGGGGATCAAGCCCCGGCTGTGGGCTTTGTTGGAGTGGTGGTGGGATACCACCAACACTTTCCACATGGCATGGGGGGAGATCACCATTACCCCCTTTGAGTGTGCAATGAACATGGGTCTTCCTTTTTCTGAGAGGAACGTGACCTTTGATCCGGAGCTGACGTGGCGCTCTGCCGCTGCCAGGGACTTGCTTGGCCCTGTTGTTGACTTGTCGGAGGACGACACCCATGCTTCTGTGACGGCGATTGTGGATGCTATCTGCGGTGTAGGTGTGTCTGCGGAGCAGAGAGTTAGGCTCTTCCTCCTAGTTTTGGTGAGTAGAGTGATGGCCCCGAGCAGGAACAGTCGGGTGCACATCAGATTCATGTCCGTTCTGCGGGAATTGTGGGCTGTTTCGAGCTACAACTAGGGTGGTTTGGCATATAGCCACCTATTGTATGAGATGAAGCAGGCCTCCCGGAATGCGCCGGGGAGCGACTCGAGCATGGCTGCTCTTTGGAGTGTGCTGGAGGTATTTAAGACTCCTTGTACTTTGTATGTTGTACTTGTATGTTTGTATTTGAACTTGACTGATGTTTTGCTTGCTTCTTGAAAGATTTGGATATATGAGCACTTTCGGACTTTGGCGCAAGATCGTACTAGAGATGCGGCTTACCCGTATAGAAGCGGTGCGCGTTAGGGTGCCTCGGGCGACCTCCCGCAGAGCTTGGAGAGTTCTACCTGCTACCGAGGTAATCCTTTGTACTGTTTTGCTCTCTTGTATTTGTATTTGTATTGTTGCATGAGTTGTCTGCTTTGCAGGTGGTATGGCGTCCTTTTGCCAATGCGCTTGTACCTGCCTCGGCTGCTCGTGCCCATTTCCTGTTTGGGTGGCGGGTTTTGCTTCCAGGGGTGTACCGCCACATGTGGTACCTAGGGGAGCGAGTGTCCCTTCAGCACAATTCGGGGGATAGACTTATCCCCAAGGACCCACCGGGGTCCGTGCTGGCGTTGGATGAAGAGCTTGCCCGGCCTTATGTGGAGGCTAGGGGCGATGTTGTTTGCCGCTCTTGGAGGGATATTGTAAACAGGAAGGGGAGCTATGACGACTTCCTAAGGAGGCTGGCTCCACCAGTACGCTTCGTACTGCCGGTGAGCTTTTGAACCTTGTATCTTGTATTCTTGTATTCTGGTATCCTTGTATTCTTGTATGATTGGATGATTGTATGATTGTATGGTTGTATGCAGGAAGAGGAGGTTGATCCTGAGGATATTCCCCATGCTGATAGGATCCCCGGCTATAAGAACTCGGACGGGGAAGAGGTGGTGGAGACCATCCCTGTAGCTTCTCCTTCGCACCGGAGATCGTATGATGTTGTACCTGAGCATTATGCTGCTGTAAGTACTGTTGCACTTTCTTGAAACTGATTGTAATTTTGTATTTGGAAATTGATCTTGAATTTTCTATGCAGGCGTCTCGGGCGAGAGTGCGTCGCTGGATGCTTTTGCTTGATTCCTGGAAGAGGCATTGTGCCAAGCTGACCCAGAAGCTTTCTGGCCGGGACAGAGAGGTGCGTTACTTGATCTTGAAATTTGTATTCTGGAAATTCGAACTTGGATGTTGATTCTTGAAATTGTATTTTGTATAGGAGCGTCGTCGAGATCGTAGAGGATCCGTTGACAGAGAACCTCAGGTGGAGACGTCCTTGAGGCAGGAGGGACCGAGCTTGGAGCTGCGACAGGGGTCCGGTGCTGGTGCTCATCAGAGGCAGTCTGATGCTGAGCGGGGAGCTTACCCTTTTGTACACGTTGATCCTACCAGGCATTCGTTTGGAGGTGCAGGCAGTTCACGGCCATTTGTTTCTTCCCCTGGTTACTACTTCGGAGGGAGTGGTCCTCAGCCTTGGGGTGCAGATTCCTGGGCTTACTATGTAGAGATGGATAGGATGCGTCAGGCTTAGGTGTTTGCGTCGTACCAGTATATGGCGATGTCGCCGCCTTATCAGTATTCCTCTCCTCAGCAGGGAGTTCATCCCTCTCCTGGCACACTTCGTATCTCGGAGCATGATCCTAGTACCCCTTGGACGGAGCTGGATCAGGATCTAGAGCGCCTTAGGAGGCGGAACAGGGACAAGGCCCTTGTGGTTGATATCACTGTTGGTGACGACTCGGACTGACCCTGCATGGTAGCGAGTTCCAGCTTGCTTGGGTTGATTTTGTATAGGCTGGATTGTATTGTATTTGTATGGATTTGAAACTAAAATTTTTGTATCGTTGTATGGCTTTGAACTTGAATTGGTTTGAAATTGTTTGAAGATTGGCTTTTGTATGTTTGAATGTTTGGAATTGTATGCGTTGTGTGTGCCTTGAAATTTGTGGCTAGATGCATGCATGAGAATTTTGCAAAAAATTTGCCATATTTTTCGGGTGTATATACCCACTATAATCCCCACTTTGACTGAGGATTAGGAAAAGCGCAAGTCAAAGTATATTCAACTCTTGCTTATGCACATGCAGACTCGACTTAGGATGCCGATCTAGGACTACAATGCTTGAATTTTTAAATTGATCCGAAATCTGCCCGAAGCGTTGATCCGGACTGCTTGAAATTGCGCGGCTTGCGGCTTTGGAATCTTGAATAATGGAGGTTGTACTCTGCTCTCTCAGAAAAAATAAAGAGTGTGTACTCGGAGTCATAAAAGAGGACGGTGGCCTTGTTCTTTGATGCAGGCCCCTGCGCCTGGCGCAGGCTTGGTGCCTGGCGCCTGTGAGCTGTCGTGCAAGCCGACTCTTGTATAAATAGGGAGGTTGTCGGATCACTTCTTGCATCAATCCTTCCCTGCTACCTTTGCATACTTCTTCCTCATGAAAAGAAGAGAGAATATGGTTGTGTCCTTTGAAAATTCGTTGAACTCGTGGCTTGGTTCGCTAGGAAAATTGGAGAAAAGGGAGCTTGATGGCATGCATCTTGGGGTGCTCGTCTCTTTCCGTTTTGTAAAATTGAATTTGCACTTCATTCTTGCTGCTCTAGAGGCTTGGGATCCAAATCATCATGTCTTCCGCTTTGGAAATAATGAGGTATGTCCCCTCCTTGAGGAATTTAGTGCCATATTGGGGTGGCCCATTATGCCGGAGCCATGCATGCCCAGTGTTGAGGAACACTTTTTCTTGAGTTTTGAAAGGTAATTGGGCTTGAAGCCCCCACTTTTGAGTGATGTTGTATATGGCAGAGGGGTGGATGTGTACCTCTTTGTCACCTACTTTGTTGGGCTTGATGTTCCCAAAGTATTCCGCCTAAGAGCCTTGAGTTTTTGTATATTCGTTGGCTTTCTCTTTCCGAAACAGGGGTTTGGCAATGGTGATGCCTCCGTAATAGAAATTATAAAGCAGTTTGCTGATGGTCGGGACCCAATGCCGCTCGTGATTGGCGAAACATTGATGGGCCTTGACATGCTGAAGTCGGACCCCTCTTCTCTGCCGTCGGGAAGTCCGGTATTACTCCAAGGATCTAGAGCCTGCTTGTATGTTTAATTTGTACTTGTATTTGAATTTTGAATGTTAAATTTTGAAATGCACTTCTTGTATGGTCCCCAAGGTTTGGCTTATGGAGAGGCTCATGCTGGTGGCACCACCAGAGAACATGGAGAGCTATAATAGAAAGGGATTCACTGTGCGGCCCATGCTGTATGGCTGGCTTTCATTGGATGAGTGGCGATATGCACTCTCTAGGATTGAATCTTGTATATGGTGGGTAGTTCCTTGGTGGGGAATTGCTGCTATGAGACATGCCCCTGGTTCTACTGCTTTTAGGGTGCCAAGCCTCTCAATGCTGGTCTTCTACTCGCCTGCTCGAGTGATGAGACAGTATGGCTTGAAACAGGAGATCCTGGACTGTACTGAAGAGATCCCGAAACCTGTTGCACTGAATGCGAATCCGTCTTGAAGTTTGGAGGCGGTATTGGGTCGCCAAACCATTCTTGAGTGTTCAGTTCCCACCTGAGCCGGTTACTCAGTCTACGGGGTACATTGTATGGATGAGAGGTCTAAGCCAGAGGGACATTTCTCTCTCTGGACCAGCTAGAGTCCGAGGTTCTAGAGCTAGACGTCCTGGATCAACTGACTTTGAGGAAGGGGACGGGAGTGTGGCCTATCCGGTGCTTGACCTTTCGGAATCCAAAGGAGGTTTTGTAGGGGAATACAGTTAAACATAATAACATGTGCGGAACAATCCCCAAAGCAAGGAAACATGTATAAAGCACATATTAAGCAAACTTACATTAGAAGCGTGTTTTCCACAATAATATGTCAACAAACACGAACAAAGAACTCCACTTGTCGTTCCTCTACTTGGTTCACCGACACGTTCAGATCCGTCTTGATAATCGTAGCTTAGACAATCATTCAAGAGTTTGTGCTTTTGGGAAGAACACATCCGTGGAGGCTGAGAGAGAATTAGGGTTTCTCTCTCCTCCTTAGGGTTTGATGTGTAATCTGATTTTTTTGTATTAGGTTGTTGGAAAACGTGTGTTGGAATAATATTATAACCCTTAGGTTATAATATCAACCGGCCAAGGCACATAGGCCATGCGCCAGCCAGCCCCGTCCGTGCAAGCCCACACGCGCACAGCCTCACAGGCGCTGGGCCTTGGGCCGCGCTGTGTGCGCTGCTGCTGCTGTTCCTCGTGTGCGCGCGCGCGCCCAGCCAAGGCTTGGGCCTTGCGCGTTGGCTCGCTACTACGCCCAGTGGGCCTTGCGCGCTTGCTCGCCTTGGTTCGTTGGGCTAGTAGCGTTGCCCCTTTCGTATCCGCGATTAATATATTTCCGATATATTATTTATCGTTTTGTATACGACGAATCACCGTCGTACGATACGATTTATTCGTTTCGCCTAGCTTACGAATATTCGCGAAACGATATACGATTCCGATTGAAGGTCATATCTTGTAATACGTTTTCCAACTAATTCCCGAAAAGCTATTAAATGAATTTCCGATTCATTTAATCCGGTGATCTGTTACGTGTCGTTGGTGTGACCTTGTAGGTTCAGTCAAGAGTAAGTTGTGAGTTCAACATCCATTAGAACTCACTGATCGGAAGCATTGCTCCAGCTAGCTGTTCCGATCACTTGATCTCACTGAATTAATTGTTCGCAATTAATCTGAACCTTGGTATTAGACTTAATGCACCTTGGGTGAAGGACATATTTCCTTCAATCTCCCACTTGTCATTCAGACAAGTGTGCATCCACATTCCTTTGTCACTTAGTGTTACTTACTGAACATAAGGTAAGATCCAAGCCATCCTTATTAGGTCCAGAAGTGTTTCTTGGATTACAGAGTTCAACTGTCAAATTTTGCAGAAGGTTAAGCCTAACCATTCTGAGCACGGCCATGCATTTTACAGTATCTAACTCTCCGAGAGGCCTTGTTACACAACAACACCATATCCTATCAAAGATAGGAGGACAATCCATTCTTGCAATCTATGAATACTCACTTTGATTCATAGTACGCCCAATAACAGCTTTTATAGCCTCCTTTTACGGTGCGACGTTTAGCTAGTATCAAAGCGAACTAATTCTCAAACGAGCAGACATAATCGCTCATGTTCTGAGGAACGGTTTCTAATCACCATTAATGAGAACTACCTATGACATGACTTTAATCTCTTAAAGTGTTCTCATGGTCAATCCGATACAAGATCCAATAAGTATTTATGCAAAAGATTCTAACATCCAGTCACTCCAGTTCAAGAAACAGAACTAAGTAATCTACTTGCAATCTAATCTTCATTAGTCATTGGTCGTCCACCTTTCAATGACCTGGATTAGGGATCCTTTGTGACTTCAATATTCAAGTTCACTTATGGGTGTTTCTTTGTCGAAGAATCCATCTTGACATCCCATTTGAATGATTTGAATCACATGGACTTATGATTTAATACTAAACCAAGATTAAATGAACTATGAAATATAATTTCATAAATGATAAATCTTTAAACCAAATGCTTACCAATTTGTGGGCCTCTAACCCAAAATCAAGCATTTAATGTTTTACAGATATAGACCTTTCACCCAATACTTAAAACATTCATTGAACTCAAACTTGATTCCATATCTGCATATGAATGTTTTGTATCATTCAATGCAGAGGTTTAGTTTATCATACTTTGCTATCCTTAGCATCTTTTCAAGCCTTTCGATGTAAGATGAAAAGATCTTTGAATATGTTTCTAGAATGATCTAGTCTTTCGTTGCTGTTTAGAATGATAATCATATCTTAAATAGAAAATCATCTAGGTAGAAGACTTGTGATCAACCTGAGTTCATTGAAGAACTCCCACTAAAAACAATTCCCTTTCATTGCTTCTTAGGCAACAATGAATTCACTTCAATTATGTAGAATTTCAAATGATGCCATCCTTTTGGAATACTCCAACCAGTTCACAGAGATACATCTTTCAACTGAGAACTTGGAAACTAATCATTGATTCAGTTTCCCATGCATCACATATGGTTTAGAACCTATGTAACCACCTTTTAATCACGACGCCCAATTGCCCGTGTATGTTTGTGGTTTGCCTAACAACAAGATTCAACTTTTGCTTAGGCAAATGCATGTAGCATCAAAACTGTAGTTATCTTCACTTCCTCTTATCAAGTGCTCATCCTACATCTCCAAATGTATTGGATGTTCTTGATACTGTTCCAATGATCTTTGATCCAAATCAATAGAGATTGGTATAAACTCGTCACGATCCAATGTTCACGAGTTATCTTGGCGATCTGTATATCACATTATACATGATTGATTGTAATGCAAAAACCATTCGCATTTTAAAATCCATCCATGTAACTTTTAGCTTCATTCTGTTTCAAGAAACACTGAATCTTGCTAAAATCTTGGCATTGCCATGTGATATAAGGTGAAGGCACCTCTTCAAGGTCCTTCATGCTTAACTTTAGTGATAACAGCCTAGCTTTATACTTAGTTAAAGCATTCAGAACTTAGACTTACTCATATGGGTTGAGAGTCTCTTTTGAGTCTCTCCATTGTGTTTGATTTAGTAATTACTTGTACAGAATCCAAACAACGCTTTAGATCCTATCCAATAGATCTTTAACCCAATATGTTCTAAGATTCGCCATGGCTCTAATATTGACAAATACTTTCAAATCTAACCATTTAGAATTTGAATGTCATTTTCAATACAGAGATATGTATCTCTTATATAGAACCAATAAACTTTACTTGGCTCCCACTGTTAGGTTATGATTCATATGACAATTCATAAATCATGCGGAAAAACCATTTAGCCAGGAATACATATTATTTACACATAATCATATAGCATAGTTTAGATGCATACTCTTTGTTGCGTGCCTTCCCTAGCTGCGCCCGAACCGAACAAGAACAAGTCTTTAGGACTCCAAGTGTCGTCCCTCCGTAGATAGTCCACAGCACGTCCGGATCCGCCTTAAGATTGACCAACTAGAATCGCCCTTAAGGTACTAAAAATTTCGGCACTTTTGAGCAAGGAATGTGTCTGAATTTTTCTCTCAAAAACTCACTTTGAATACTTGAAAAACTTGTTATAAATTGTGAACCCAGGCCACATATTTATAGGGGTATGGAAAGAGAATTGGAATCCTATTAGGATACGAATTAATTAAATTAGAATCATAATAAAACTCTTATTTAATTAATTTATCAAATAGAATTAGGAATTTAATCATTAAACGAATCCTGTACGTTTTAGGTTTCGTATGTGAACACAAACACCCACGCGCGCACAGCAGCCCACGAGGGGCGCCATGCGCGCGCGCGCACAGCCCGAGCATCGCAGCCCACGACTGCCGCAGCCTTGGGCGCGCGCTGGGCCTGCCTTGCGGTGGGCCTGGCGCAGCCTTGGGCTGGCGTGTTGTGGGGCGCGTTTCCCTGCTGGACGTGGGCCTGGCTTCGTGTTGGGCCTTCGTCTAGCAAGCTCGTCCGATGCTAATTCGTACGACGCGCTTCCCATTAATTTTCCGATTCCGGAATTCATTTCCGATACGAACTATATTTAACATTTCCGATTCCGGAATTAATTTCCGTTTCGAACAAATATTTAATATTTCCGTTTCCGGAATTATTTTCCGATTCCGATAATATTTCCGATTCAGACAATATTTCCGTTTCCGGCAATATTTCCGATTCCGGCAATATTTCTATTTCCGATAATATTTCCCGATACGTACCATGTTTCCGTTTCCGGCAACATCTACGACTTGGATAATATTTATATTTCCGATACGATCCATATTTCCGTTTCCGGCAATATCATCGTTTCCGGAGTATTTATTTCTTGCCTGTGACGATCTCAGCTCCCACTGAAACCAAGATCCGTCGATTCCGAATATCCATAGATGGAGTATTTAATGCCATTAAATACTTGATCCGTTTACGTACTATTTGTGTGACCCTACGGGTTCAGTCAAGAGTAAGTTGTGGATTAATATCATTAATTCCACTTGAACTGAAGCGGCCTCTAGCTAGGCATTCAGCTCACTTGATCTCACTGAATTATGAACTTGTTAATTTAATACTGAACCGCATTTATTAGACTTAACATTGAATGCATACTTGGACCAAGGGCATTATTTCCTTCAGTCTCCCACTTGTCCTTAGGGACAAGTGTGCATTTCCTAATTCCTTTGTCGCTCGATGCTTGCTCTTGAACATAAGGTAAGAGTTGTCATCCTTATTATGTCCAGAGGTGTTCCTCGGTTTCAGAGTTCAACTGATCAAATAAACAGATAATCATAGCCTATGATTCATCCGAGCACGGCCATGCATTTCACAGTTTCTAGCTCTCCGAGTGGCCTTGTACAACTTTTAAGCATCTCATCCCGATTTATGGGAGGACAATCCCAATCTTGCGATCATGAGATTAGACTTCGTTTGATAGGTGATTACCTGAGCGTTGCCTTTATAGTCTCCTTTTACGGTGCGACGGTTGGTCAACGTCAAAGCAACCAGTTCTCAAACAAGTAATCTCAAATCACTCAGGTATTGAAGATTTAGTGTCTAATAATTTTAATGAAATTTACTTATGACAGATTTTCATCTCTTACAGTAAAGTTTCATAGGTCTTGTCCGATACTAGTCTTTGAAGGAAATAATGCCCTTGGTCCAAGTATGCATTCTATGTTAAGTCTGATAAATGCGGTTCAGTATTAATTAACAAGTTAATAATTCAGTGAGATCAAGTGAGCTGAATGCCTAGCTAGAGGCCGCTTCAGTTCAAGTGGAATTAATGATATTAATCCACAGCTTACTCTTGACTGAACCCGTAGGGTCACACAAATAGTACGTAAACGGATCAAGTATTTAATGGCATTAAATACTCTATCTATGGATATTCGGAATCGACGGATCTTGGTTTCAGTGGGAGCTGAGATCGTCACAGGCAAGAAATGAATACTCCGGAAACGATGATATTACCGGAAACGGAAATATGGATCGTATCGGAAACATAAATATTATCCAAGTCGTAGATGTTTCCGGAAACGGAAACATGGTACGTATCAGAAAATATTATCGGAAATGGAAATATTACCAGAATCGGAAATATTTCCGGAAACGGAAATATTGTCAGAATCGGAAATATTACCGGAATCGGAAAATAATTCCGGAAACGGAAATATTAAATATTTGTTCGAAACGGAAATTAATTCCGGAATCGGAAATGTTAAATATTGTTCGTATCGGAAATGAATTCCGGAATCGGAAATTTAATCGGAAGCGTATCGTACGAATAAGCATCGGACGAGGCCTGCCGGACGAGGGCCCAGCACGAAGCCAGGCCATCGCCCAGCAAGCCAAGCGCGCCACACAAACAGCCACGCCAGGCCCAGCGCAAGGCCAGGCCCAGCAGGCCGTGGCAGCGCGCACAGCGCGCACAGCGCGCGCAGCGCGCTTGTGCTTGCGTGGGCTTGTGGCTCGCGCAGGCCTCGCTGCGTGGACTGCTGCTCGCACGCACGCATGGGCGGCCCATCGTGGCTGCCGTGTGTGTGTGCGTAAGTGTTTGTGTTCGTGCACGTTTCCTAAAACGTGCAGAGTACGGTTAATGATTAAATTCCTAAATCTATTTGATAAATTAATTAAATTAGAGTTCTTGTAGGATTCTAGGTTTAATTAATTTGTATCTGAATAGGATTCCAATTCCCTTTCCATAACCCTATAAATATGTGGCCTGGGTTCACAATTTATAACGAGTTTCAAAGTATTCAAAGTGAGTTTTTGAGAGAAAAATTCAGCCACACATCTTGCTCAAAAGTGCCGAAAATTCTAGTACCTTAAGGGCGATTTTAGTTGGTCAATCTTAAGGCGGATCCGGACGTGCTGTGGACTATCTACGGAGGGACGACACTTGGAGTCCTAAAGACTTGTTCTTGTTCGGTTCGGGCGCAGCTAGGGAGGGCACGCAACAAAGAGTATGCATCTAAATTATGCTATATGATTATGTGTAAATAATATGTAATCCTGGGTTAATGGTTGTTTCCGCATGATTTATGTAATATCATATGTATCATAACCTAACAGTGGTATCACGAGCCCCTTATTATTTTCATAATCTAAATTGCATGAACATGGTTAAATATTACAAATTTGCAAGAATTAAAAGGGGTGATTAATTTTCGTAATTGTTAATTAATTGCAAATTGCGTTTATTTAATTATACGTACGCAGTTTTTCGGCAGTTTCTTCGTTACTCATCCAAATCGAGTGTTTTTTGTGTCAATTCCGCATGTAAAAGGCATTCTAAAATTTTGACAAAAATAGTTTTTTTCTGCCGAACCCAGAATTCTCAAATTCGAAGCCTAACTATGACTTTTCGAAGGTTTTAGTTTTTCGAATGCAAAATTTCGTAAATTTAAGATGTTAAATTAAATATTTGCGATTCTTGTTGATAAATCTTGAATTTTTGATTGACCTACTGTATATGTTTAACAAGTTTGAATACCTAGCCTTGTTAATTATGCAATCTAATTTGTAATTATGATTAATTTGTTGAAAATTAGAATAATTTAGAATTAATTTGATTTTCATAATTAATTATAATTTAATTAGAAACCTATGATTAAAAACCACCATAAAAATTGTAAATTTATGATAAATTTTAAATTTTTATGACCTAGACTTGAATCCATAACAATCGGACATCAATTGAATAATAAATTTTCGATTTTTCGCCCTAAAATTATGAAATTAATATTATTTATTAATTTGTCATTAATTTTAAATATAAATTTTAAATTTTTATGCGATTCGTTCATAAAACTTGCACGCACAAAGCAATGGACGCTTCGTGTTACCCTTAAGGGGTGTTGTATAGTGCGGGCATGCGACGACGAGCAAGGGAGCTCGTCGCCCGTGCGGCACGAATGCAATGAGCAAGGGCGTAGTGCACGAGCACAAGGCAGCAGCCCTGCCTTGTGTCGTGGGCCACGAGCTATGAACAAATGGGCATGGGCGAAAGGCAAGCCTAGGCAGTCGCGTGTGGGCAGCAAGCGAGCTGCGCCACGACGCGCGCTGCCTCGCGCAAGAGCGCGCAGCCTCGCGCGCAGCGAGCGCAAGCTCGCGTGCCACGAGCGCTGCGCCCAGCGTTGCTCGCGCGCACAGCGAGCGATGTCGCGCGCCTAGCGAGCGATGTCGCGCGCCCAGCAGCGATGTCGCGCGCACAGCGAGCGATGTCGCGCGCCCAGCGAGCGATGGCTCGTGCGTGCAGCGAGCGCTGGCGAGCGCGCACTGCGAGCGATGGCTCGCGTGCGTCGAGCGCTAGCGCGCGCGCAGCAAGCACCACAGCGTGCGATGGCTTGCTATGGAGATGCAGCAGCTATGCGACGAGCGCATGGGCTGCGCGCACATGGCCAGCGATGGCTGTGTGCGTGCGGCCCATGGGCGTGCAACGCGTAGGGTGTTTGCGTTACGATTAGATCGCTTTGAATGTTTAATTTGAAAATTTCAGTTCACGTAATTTTAATTAATTTTAAAATTAATAATTTAAATTAGTTTCTTGGATTTTAATTTTGAATATTGTAATTATAATAAATGTTATTTATTCTAATTATTTTACTAAAATTAAAATCATGAATTAATTTAAATACGACTGAAATTAAATTAAACTTTTTGGATTCAATTATAAATTTATATGAGCTTTAAATTTTAATTAAATTTGTATGTTTCCGGTTAGACTAGAAATACATTTTTATGTTTAAAATTAGTAAAGCATATGAATTTATTGGTTTAAGTGGGAGCACTTTTTAGTCATAAACTCTTGATTAGGTCTACAAATCCTTAAGGTTAAAACAACTTGATTAGAATTAATAAGGACTGAATAATTGGTAGATTATTGGTGCCCTTGATTAATTGCTGCAAATATTTACGTGATGCATAATGTGTTTTACTAACCAGCTATGTGGGCCATTCATGATAATGAATGGGTGAATGGTATATATTGTATATGTACTGTTTTGCAGGTTATGAAGTGACTAGTATGGCCCAAATAGGATAGAAAATATGGTCTGCGTACCATTAATTTGAATGTAATTGGTCTAAAGTACCAAAGTTATTTTTCAATTCAAATATGGTCTGCGAACCATCAAATAGTTGTAATTAGTTATAGCTTATCCTATTTGAAGAAAATGATGCCTCCCACGGAGATTTTCTAGACGGACTTTGAAGTTAAAGCTTCAAGATGAAGTCGGGCCATACTAGATCACAAATATCTTATGCATGTTTTAAGTTATTTATTGTTTTTAAATATGTCTTAAAATGCATGAGATCAAAAGCTTGATTATGTTGCATGATTAAGGATTTTAGTTCACTTAAAATCTAACCAACATAGTAAGAGCCTTAAGTTCCAAACTTAAAAATTGAGTTAAAAGGTGCCATGCCAAAATATACACTTGCTTGGATATCCTTTACATCAATCTGGGTAATAGTTTTCGCTCAGCGAGGTGTTACTTATTGGTCCTAAAGGGGCAAGGTACACAAATAATTGTAAGTACATGTTAGTTTTGGTGAAACTCAACGATATAAGTAAGGAGTCCTTTTATGTCGTGGCAAAATCGATAGGTTTACCTAATAAGTTCTTAGACGTACCTATCAACCAAGAATAGTTTCTAGACTATTAGCAAAAGGCTTTTGCTTACCTAAGATGTTCTAGGATTAAGTCGACAAACTGTGCTTAGTTCTTCAATGATTTTAGGATCTTGGAATCATTTTATTCACACCTGCCGGAACACATAACTTGAATAAAATGCTTAATAAACATTGAATTATGCATGTATGCTAGAATTTAAGTTTATTAAGAGAAACTGTGAATGGTTATTTATTTGTTTATTCTTTTCAATTGTAGTTTTTAATATGGCAAACAACAATTCATTCAACATTCGATCAATTCTCGAAAAGGAGAAGTTGAACGGGAAAAACTTCCTTGACTGGCAAAGGAACTTGCAAATAGTTCTTATGCAGGAAGAAAAGGAGTATGTCCTAGATGAGGCGATGCCCGAAGCTGCAGGCGACGGGGTCACTCAGGCAGCCCTCAATCGTTGGATTGATGCCAACAAGGATATGAAATGTCTAATGCTCGCCACCATGAGTGCGGATCTGCAGAAAACGTTCATCAACTCAGATGCTTTCACAATCATCAGTGAGTTGAAGAACATGTTCCAAGATCTGGCTCGAGTCGAAAGATTCGAGACTCATAGGCAAATTCTTGAGACCAAGCTTAAGAAAGGCGAGCCCGTAAGTCCACATGTTCTCAAAATGATTGGACTCATTGAGAATATGAGTCGGCTGGATCAGCAATTTTCTCAGGAATTGGCTATAGACACCATCCTCCATTCTCTTCATAGCGGGTATGATCAGTTCAAACTGAACTACAGTATGAATAGTCTGGACAAAACGCTCACTGAGCTTCACGGTATGCTGAAGACCGCTGAAAAGACGCTCAAAAGTGATAGGCAGGATGTGCTTATGGTGCGTGGGGGCAAGTTCAAGAAATCTGGAAAGAAGAGGAATGCTAAGAAAGGTGGCAACAAGGCCAGCCCAACTAAGCAAACTGGCGCCAAATCTGTAAAGAGGAAGGTCAGTCAACCCACTTCTGAATCCGAATGCTTCTACTGCAAGAAGAAGGGGCATTGGAAGAGAGATTGCTTGAAGCTAAAGGAAGATCAGAAGAACGGAACAGTCGTTCCATCTTCAGGTATTTTCGTTATAGACTGTATACTTTCTAATTCAACTTCTTGGGTATTAGATACAGGTTGTGGCTCACACTTATGTTCCAATCCACAGGGACTAAGAAGAAGTAGAAAGTTAAGCAAGGGTGAAGTCGACCTACGAGTGGGAAATGGAGCACGGATTGCTGCATTAGCTGTAGGAACTTACTATTTGTCGTTGCCCTCCGGGCTAGTTTTGGAACTGGAAGAATGTTTCCATGTTCCAAGTCTTACTAAAAACATCATTTCAGTTTCTTGCTTAGATGCTAAGGGATTTTCCTTTTTAATAAAAGACAATAGTTGTTCGTTTTATTTTAAAGAGATGTTTTATGGATCTGCTAGATTAGTCAATGGACTTTATTTATTAGATCACGACAAACAAGTATATAACATAAATCCCAAAAAGGCCAAAAAGGATGATTCAGATCTCACCTATCTGTGGCATTGTCGATTAGGCCATATAAACTTGAAACGCTTAGAAAGACTTCAAAAGGAAGGAATTCTAGAGCCATTTGACTTAGAGGATTATGGTAAATGCGAATCATGTTTACTTGGCAAAATGACAAAGCAACCTTTCTCTAAAGTTGGAGAAAGAGCAAATGAACTATTGGGTTTAATCCATACAGATGTATGTGGACCAATGAGTACAAATGCTAGAGTTGGTTTCAGCTACTTTATCACTTTCACTGATGACTTCAGTAGGTATGGTTATGTCTACCTAATGAAGCATAAGTCTGAATCCTTTGACAAATTCAAGGAATTTCAGAGTGAAGTAGAGAATCAATTAGGCAAGAAGATTAAAGCACTGCGGTCTGATAGAGGCGGTGAATATCTGAGCTATGAATTTGATGACCATCTGAAAGAATGTGGAATTCTATCAGAATTGACTCCTCGTGGAACACCACAATGGAACGGTGTGTCGGAACGGAGGAACAGAACCTTGCTAAACATGGTCAGGTCAATGATGGGTCAGGCCGAACTTCCATTAGAATTTTGGGGACATGCACTAAATACAGCTGCACTCACTATAAATAGAGCTCCGTCTAAAGCTGTCGAAAAGACTCCATATGAATTATGGTTTGGAAAGCCTCCAAATGTGTCTTTTCTTAAGATTTGGGGATGTGAAGTATACGTCAAACGATTAATTTCAGAAAAACTTCATCCAAAATCTGACAAATGTATCCTTGTGGGCTATCCAAAGGAAACAAAGGGGTATTACTTCTACAATACATCTGAGAACAAAGTGTTTGTTGCTCGAGATGGTGTCTTTTTGGAGAAAGATCACATTTCCAAAATGACAAGTGGGAGAAAAATAGACCTCGAAGAAATTCGAGTCGAACAACAAACTCTAGAGAATGCTCAAGATGACATTCAGGATGAAACTCAGAGATCTTTAGAAGAATCTGGTGAGAATCATGGTCAATCTAGAAATGTTGCCCCGCGTAGATCGCAAAGATATAGATCTCAACCGGAAAGGTACTTAGGTATTTTGACGAACGAGAGCTATGACGTTCTATTACTTGAAAGTGATGAACCTGCGACTTACAAACAAGCTATGACGAGCCCTAGCTCCAAGCAATGGCAAGAAGCCATGCAATCTGAATTAGACTCCATGTCTGAAAACCAAGTATGGGATTTGGTCGATTTGCCAGATGGCTACCAAGCCATTGGAAGCAAATGGGTTTTCAAACTGAAAAAGGACAAGGATGGGAAACTTGAAGTTTTCAAAGCTAGATTGGTTGCAAAAGGTTACAGGCAAGTCCACGGTGTGGATTACGATGAAACCTTTTCACCAGTTGCAATGCTAAAGTCTATTCGAATAATGTTAGCAATCGCTGCATATTACGATTACGAAATATGGCAGATGGATGTCAAAACTGCTTTCTTAAACGGCGTTTTAACAGAAACTGTGTTTATGACACAGCCTGAAGGTTTTGAGGATCCAAAGAATGCTAAAAAGGTATGCAAGCTAAAGAAGTCAATCTACGGATTGAAGCAGGCATCCAGGAGCTGGAATATACGTTTTGATGAAGCAGTCAGTGACTTTGGTTTCATCAAGAACGCAGACGAATCTTGTGTATACAAGAAGGTCAGTGGGAGCAAAATTGCTTTCCTAGTATTATATGTCGACGACATATTACTTATCGGAAATGACATTCCTATGTTGAACTCTGTCAAGATTTGGCTTGGGAAATGTTTTTCGATGAAGGATCTAGGAGAAGCACAGTACATATTGGGCATCAAGATTTACAGAGATAGATCTAAAAAGATGATTGGACTTAGTCAAAGCACTTATATCAATAAGGTGCTTGATAGGTTCAAGATGGCGGACTCCAAGCGAGGCTACCTACCCATGTCTCATGGAATGACTCTAAGCAAGACTCAGTGCCCAAAAACACTTGATGAGCGTAGACGAATGAATAGGATTCCATATGCATCATTAATTGGTTCAATAATGTATGCTATGATATGTACACGCCCGGATGTTGCGTACTGTTATTCCAGTAGGAACACGCACAAGAGGGGGGGGGGGTGAATTGTAATTAGAACTTTGATAAAGTTTCTTGCGGAACTTTAAGAAACAATCAAGGAACTGAGAATAGAGAAGATAATAACAACAATTGTGAAAACTTCTTGATACTAATCAAGAAGAGAATTCTTTTATTATGGTAATGCCTCGATTACAATAATCTCTCCAACACAAGTTCCTCTCAAACTCGTGTTTCTCACAGTAATCTACTTCGATTACAACTTCTTAACTTCTCTCTCTCAGACTTAAACTCTAAGTCTAAACAGGATAACTCTATCCTTACTAATACAAAATACAATTCGTGTTTGGATAACTCTAGATATTAATAATGCTTTTGTGTGGATATAAGGAACTTAGGAACTTTGAATTAGCTAGGACACAAACTGTTTTAGAAAATTTTAGACAAAACGTTTTTAGGAAAGCAAGAACTCTCAGAATGTTTGTGTACTTTAAACCAAAAACGATTTCCCTTTTATAGTGTTTATCCTTAGGGTTAGTTCCCTTCAAAACCTCAACTGCTAACTGCCAGCACTTTGGTCTCCACGTCCCTTGACTTGAGGAACAAGGGGAAGACCACTTCCCACGTTTAGCCATAAAGCAGTTAGTGGTTTGACTCAATCAAACCCTAAAATATTTCTTTAAAACAGATTTTATTTATCTACAAAAACTTAGGAGAATTTTTAGGAAAATAAGTTTTGTTTAAATAAAATAAAACGTAAATCTATTTTATATTAAATATGTAAAACTTGTTTTTATTTATGTAAATGTTTTCCATAAAAATTGCTTCCAATAAAATAAATGGCCTAATTAAATCATAAGTTCCTTGAGTACTCTATATACCATTAGCATATTTAATATTTACATAAAATTCTAAGTACAGTAGACTACCTAGACTTTATGTCTTCCCTTTGTCTGGAACTTGCAACTCAGAAGCTTCAGACGTTCCAGCTAAGGAACATTGATGAGTTCCTCTCTTGCTAATACAGGAACTCTTGGCTATGAGTCTGTAATAGTTCTTGTGGATATTTGGAACTCTTGATATGTAACTGTGTTGCTCCTCTTGTGACTTCAAACTGGAACAGATACAACTTCCAGCTCTGGAACTCCAGTGACTGTTCCAAGTGTACATCAGGAACTTCACCAGCTTATTCAAGTTCCCATCCGAATAGAAACTTGGGCATTTACCTGTTCAAAGTCATTTAGCAACCATAATCAGGAAGTTTGCAATATGTGTGTGTCATCAACCAAAACTTAGGAACAACAATATTCCCCCTTTTTGGTGATGACAACACTTGCAAACTTTTTACAAAGAGAGTAAGTACAAACAGGAACTTATACAGACTATTGTGAAACAGAACATAAAAATGGAAAAACAAAAGAGAAAGATTAAAGAGAAAAAAAATAACCTTACAGAGAGATTCAGAGAGATTGATGCAGGAACTGGGATTGAGTGTGCCTTGGAAGTTTGCACCCTTGACTTCCCCCTGTTGACATCAACAAAAAGCATAGCACGAAATATAGCCATTCCAAACACAGTGCCCCACGATCAACGTTTGGCAAGTTAAGCTAGCCTCAAAGTATTAAACCAACTCATACAATAAATTGAAAGCAAGCAGTAATGATCAAGACTAGAAAGCACAGATATGTGTAACCAAGCAAGTCAAAATAAGATGGAACAAATACCCAAGTTTGAAAATTATACAAACCGAAAACAAATTAAAAAGATTGTTCCATGGCAAAAGATAAAAGAAACATGGGATAGGGTGATTTAGGCTTGGGATGGGGAACCAGAACCAGCAGTTTCTTCTATCACAGTCTCCTCAAAAGATTCCAGATTGTTGATCTTGGTGAGGATTGTGGCACGAGTTGCATTGGCTTGTTCTGAGTAGTGGTGAAGATCGTTTTGGAGAGTCTTGACACTTGTAACCAATGCACCTATGTGGGCCTGCATTGAGCTAATCCTGTGATCTGTTCCCTCCTGTAGTTCCACCAGACGAGCAACTGTTGCCTTTAGCTCCAATATCTGATCATCCTTTGTGTTCCAGGCACCCCCATGATCTTGAACATGTTCCTGTTCAGATGAAACACGACGAGCTTTGGACTTTTTGGAGGATCTGGGTGTCCTTTTTCTTGGCCCAACAGTTTCAGGCAGTTCCTCTTGATTCAGTGGAACAGCATCCTCCTCTATTGGCATCTCCTTGACATCCCCTTCCTCATTTATTTCCATGAAGACAGGCCCTCTTTTCTTGTTCTCCTTCATTGCCACCCTCATGCTTTTCTTTTTCCTACACTCTTTCTGTTCCCTCGAGGTAAAGGGACCTCTATTTGTTCGAGTTCCTCCTCCTCCTCCACTTCTTCTTTAACTACAGTTCCTTCCTGATCTTCCTCATCTTGTTTCTCTTACTTTCCAGCCCTAATGACTTTACCCTGAACCACTTTAAGATTTAATAGATGGAGCATTTCAAGTTGAAGGATTTGGGTGGATTTTAAGGGAATCACAAAGTATGGGCTAAGGTCAACTGAGAAGCTTTTGAAGATTTCTGTAAGGAGGGAGGAGTATGGAATTTTGAATTTGGGGATACAGGTGGATAAGTGTTTGATCATGATTGCAGGGAAGTTTATGGGAATTTTCCTTTCAAGACAATACATGAGACATGCATCAAACAGACTTGCTATGTTCCTCTTCTGAGTTCGAGGAACTACACCTCTCCACACAATATTAAACAGTAATTTTTGAAGAGGTGAAAAGCAGTTGTGTGAGGTGGAGGTGGATACTTTAGAATCTCCTCCGATGGAACCAACTATATCTTTCTCATCTACTTATCTATTGTCACTGTGATTTGACCTTTGAGCCACATATCAAAACCCCTATTGGGTGTACCAAACAGCTGTTCCAGATAAGAGGCATCAAATTCGATGCGAGTTCCATTCACTTTACTTGAACATACATTATCAACACATGCAAAGTTCTTGCAGAATTCTTTCATAGCTTCAGGAATTAAGGGGGATTTGGCATAGGTACTCAACAGACTTACCCACTTTTGTTGTTCAAGGATTTCCATCAATTCTTTAAATTTCGTGGCTTCACACCATGTTGAGTTGATTGCGAACCCCTCGACCAGGTTGTTTTCCTTTGCAGTGAGTTTCTTGGACCCTTTTGCTTCCCCCTGAGTTTGAGCATTCTCCTCTGTTTCCTCGATGTTTTCACCAGAAGCTTCCACTCGTCGTTTTTTGGATTTTCTTGTGGAGGATCTAGGGTTTGAGATTGGGGATTTCATTTCGATGTCAGTGTTGGGTTGTTCCCCCTGAGTGATTGCGAGCATTGGATTGTGGGATCGAAGAGGAATTGGCGATTGAATGGGTGAGGTATCCATGGGAACTGGAGATGAAGGGTTTCTCTTTCGTTTGAGGGATGTGAGATCAGTGTTGTTGCTTGTGAGAACCATGGTGGAGATTTTTATAGGTGGAAGGAGAGGTGATGTCAGTGGAGAAGGCGTGTGGGAGAGAGAGAAAGGGGGTTGCATGGATTGATTGTGGAAAGTGAAGAGTTTCTCCTATTTATTGCCAATGGAACCGTTCCAAACATTCTTTGAATATGGGTATTCGGTTTTTAATTTAAAAAAAATAAATAGATAAAAATAAAAGGAAAGTGTAAAAAAAATTGTGTTTGACTTTGACTTGCTTAATTTCGTATCTCTGACTTAACTAGTTTGAAAGGAACTGCTTACCTTGCTCATTTGAAGTGTGAGTGAATTTGCCACGATGGTAAGCTTCAACTATGTTTGCACACAAGATTTTGTGTTTGTAATAGTCTATATGTACCATGATTTTTTGCTTTTGCCTTAGAGGAACTCCAATTTGGCAATTACCTTAGCTTGATCATTCCGAGTTCCATTCTCATTTTCTCATGTTTCTCTCTGTTCAAAGGCTTAGTTAAAATATCAGCAATTTGGTGATCAGTTTGGCAAAAATCTAATTTGATCAAACCTTTCTCAACATTATCTTTAAGGAAATGGTGTCTGATGTGGATGTGTTTGACTCGGGAATGATGAACCGGATCTTTTGAAATACAAATAGCACTAGTGTTATCACAATAGATAGGAACACAATCATAGATAATACCAAAATCTCTTAGCTGTTGTTTTATCCATAGAATTTGTGAGCAACAAGCTGCAGCAGCTACATACTCAGCTTCAGCTGTGGATAGAGCAACAGTATTCTGTTTCTTGGAACCCCAAGAAACCATGCATGGACCTAGGAACTGTACCATACCTGATGTGCTTTTTCTATTCACTAAGTCACCTGCATAATCAGCATCTGCATATCCTCTTAGCTCGAAGGATCCACTTCTTGGATAGTATAGGCATAGGTCATCAGTTCCTTTGAGATATCTTAGTATTCTTTTCACCGCAGTTAGATGGGACTCCTTTGGATTTGATTGAAATCTTGCACATAGTCCTACACTAAAAGAAATGTCAGGTCTACTGGCTGTTAAATATAATAGAGATCCAATCATACCTCTGTATTTTGTTTGATTCACACTTTTCCCATTTGGATCAGTGTCTAATCTGGTAGCAGTTCCCATGGGAGTGTGATTTACTTTGGCTGATTCTAGCTCATATTTCTTTAGGAGTTCCTTCACATACTTTTGTTGGTGTATCATGATTCCCTCCTCGGTTTGCTTGATTTGTAAACCAAGGAAGAAGTTGAGTTCCCCCATCATACTCATTTCAAATTCACTGCTCATCAAGCTTGCAAAATCCTTGCACAAATTTTCATTAGTTGCTCCAAATAATATATCATCAACATAAATTTGAACTACTAACAAGTCAGTTCCTCTAGATTTTAAGAATAAGGTTTTGTCTATTCTACCTCTTTTAAAATCATTTTGAAGGAGGAACTTTGATAATCTCTCGTACCAAGATCTAGGGGCTTGTTTTAGTCCATAGAGAGCCTTATCTAATTTGTAAATGTGATTTGGAAATTCGGGATTTTCAAATCCAGGGGGCTGTTCCACATAAACATCTTCCTCTAAGAAACCGTTTAAGAAAGCACATTTAACATCCATTTGATAAAGTTTAAAACCCATGAAAGCAGCAAAAGCAATTAAGATTCTAATGGCTTCTAATCTAGCAACAGGTGCAAATGTTTCTTCAAAGTCAATGCCTTCCTGTTGATTATAACCTTTGACCACTAACCTTGCTTTGTTCCTTATGATTGTTGCATGTTCATCTTTCTTGTTCCGGAACACCCATTTCAGCCCTATCACCTTCTGGTGCTTTGGTTTGGGTTCCAAGTGCCATACCTTGTTTCTTTTGAATTCATTTAATTCTTCTTGCATGGCAATGATCCAGTCAGCATCTTCCAGAGCCTCAGTGTGATTTCTTGGCTCAAATATGGAGAGGAACGCGTGGAATGCGCAAAAGTTCCTTAGTTGTGACCTTGTCTGAGTTCCTTTTCTGATGTCACTCACAATGAGTTCCATTGGGTGGGACTTTAGATGCTTCCAAGGTTTAGGTTGAAATTGAGCTACTGGTGTTGTGGCATTTTCGTCAGTTCCTTCTATGACCTGAGTTCCCTGTTGGTCATTGTGGGGTTCCTCTGGTGTTGTTTCTGGATCTTCTTGGTTTTCTGCTTGTTCCTCTAGTATAGGAACTTCTTGATTTTGTTGAGCAGTTCCTCTTGCTGTGTGTTTGCTTAGTTGGAACTCCTCATCATTTTCTGCAGCACGAGATAAACCAATTTCGAAAAATTCTTGTTCCTGTACTATGTCAGTTTTGTTAGATTCATCAAATATTATATGTACACTTTCCTCAACACACATAGATCTTTTGTTGTAAACTCTATAAGCCTTGCTATTTGAGGCATATCCTAGGAACACTGCCTCGTCGCTTCTTTCATCAAACTTCCCCAAGTTCCTTTTTCCATTGTTGTGGACAAAACATTTGCTCCCAAAGGCTCTAAAGTAAGAGATGTTGGGTTTTGTACCTTTTAGTAGCTCATAGGGGGTTTTGTTTAGGATTGCTCGAATCATAACTCTATTTATAATGTAACAAGCAGTATTGACTGCTTCAGCCCAGAAGTTCCTAGGCAGGGAACTGGCTATTAGCATGGTTCTTGCCATGTCCTCTAGGGTTCTATTTTTCCTCTCAACAACTCCATTTTGTTGTGGAGTTCTGGGAGCTGAGAAATTGTGGTCCATACCTTGTTCCTTGCAGTATTCATCGAATTTGTAGTTTTCAAATTCTGTTCCATGATCTGATCTTATATGGATCAGTTGGTGACCTGTGGTTTTCTGGATTTTCTTTGAAAATGTAACAAACTCATCAAACGTTTCATCCTTGCTTGTTAAAAATATGACCCAAGTAAAGCGAGAGTAATCATCAACAATAACTAGTACATATTTTTTCCCACTTCTGCTTTGAATTCTCATTGGTCCACATAAGTCCATATGGATGAGTTCCAATGGTTTTGTGGTGCTTACCAATTTCTTAGATTTAAAGGAACTTCGGACATGCTTGCCTTTTGCACATGCATCACACACTTTATCAGTTAGGAACTTGATTGAGGGGAGTCCTCGAACCAGTTCCTTTGATCTTAGTTTGTCAAGCAGAGAGAAACTAGCATGTCCAAACCTCCTGTGCCATAGTAGGGAATTTTCTTCAAGGGCACTGAGGCAGGTTAGATTGTTCCTGGGAACTGTATTGAGATCCACAGAATATGTGTTCCCTTTACGAGTTCCTTCCAAAATAACCTTCCCAGTGTTATTGTTTATGATTTGACAGTTTTCAGAAGTAAAACTTACAGAGTTTCCTTTGTCACAGAATTGAGAGATGCTTAGTAGACTGTGCATCAAACCCTCGACTAAAAATACATTTTCAATGGCGTAGGAACTTGACCTTCCAACTTTTCCAATTCCAATAATTTCTCCTTTCATGTTGTCTCCAAAGGTCACAGTTCCTCCATTGTAGGCTTCTAGTGAGAGGAATTTAGATTTGTCTCCTGTCATGTGTTTGGAACACCCGCTGTCGAGATACCACGAGCTGTTCCCCTTCACTAGAATCTGTAAAGAGATCAAAGGTTAGTTACAGGAACTCGGGTTTCCTCGAGTTCCTTTTCAACTATAACTTCAGACTTCTTAACCCATTTTTGCTTTACATAATTTATGTTTCTTTGATCCTGTGCCTTCATCTTGGAACACTCAGTACTTATGTGACTTCCACTTCCACATGAGAAGCAGACTTTTACACTAGGAAGATCCACATACTTCTTCTTATGACTAGTTTTATGGTTAAAGCCCAATCCTTCTGTTCTCTTAGATTGAGCATTCTCAATCCATTTGGGAGGAACTTTAGGTGGTTGTCTCTGTGCCCTGGCCATGGATAGTTCCCTTTCCAGTTTCTCTTTTTGTTCCTTTGTGGTGATCAGATCTTTGTTTAAATTTTCTAAGTCGATGTTAAAAATTCCCATGTTGATTTCCAAGGATTTTGTAGGATCTAAACTTAAATTAAACATCTTATATTGACTGAGTTGAACTTGTAGTAGGATGTTTTCATTTCTAATTTTTTCGAATGACTCATTAATAGAGGTATTTCTATCTAGTAATTCAAAGAACCTGCCTTGGACATCAGATCTAATATTGTTCAGATAATTTATGTGGTCTTTACTGAGTTCCAAGGCTCTATCACTTTGTGCTTTTAATATACTTAGCTTTTTGTAATCATCTAGAGTTTCTAGCAACAGTTCAATTAGTTTTGACTTTGAGAGACACTGAAGAGTGGAGGAACTTACTTCTTCTGATGGAACTTGATCAGTTCCTTCTGTTCTAGCCATAAGGCAGAGATTTGCAGTTTCTTCATTTGGTTGTTCCTCATCGTCTTCTGAGTCTGTTGCTTCGCCCCATGCAGCTATCATGGCCTTCTTGAAGTTTGGTCTGTTGAAGGTAGACTTGTTAAAGCGATCTTTGACCTGTTCCTTCCCTTTTCCTCTGGTCTTGTCGTTCTCCCACAGAGGGCATTCACGAATTTGATGATCAGTTTCTCCACATTTGAAGCAACCTTGCTCAGTTTTGGAACTAGTGATTTTCTTGGCAAAGTTCCTTCCTTTCTGGTTTCCTGGTTTGAAGTTCCTATAGAGCTTTCTCATTCTTCTGACCAGCATGGCAGCCTCTTCTTCATCTGGTTCAGATTCATCGAGTTCCTCAGCCTTTAGAGCAAGTCCTCGACTTCTTGAGCTCTCGGGAACAGCAGCTCCAAGATGCAGTTCGTGTGTCATCAAGGAACCAGCAAGTTGTTCAATGTTGAACTTGGTGAAGTCCTTGGTCTCAAACAGTGCAGTGACCTTTGTTCTCCAACGATCATCTTGTGGCATGCTTCTTAGTATTTTTCTTACCTGTTCATCTGTGGGAATGATTCTACCAAGAGAAACTAATTCATTGGTTATGTTAGTAAATCTAGTGAACATTTCTTGAATAGTTTCTTTTGGAAGCATTTCAAATCTTTCATATTTAGACATCAAAAGGTCAATTTTGGAACGCTTAACTTCATTAGTTCCTTCGTGGGTTACTTGAAGTAGTTCCCAAATCTGTTTTGCGTTCTTGCACCCCATGACTCTGTTGTGTTCATGAGGTCCAAGCCCGCAATGCAAGATTTTGACAGCCATGGCATTCATCTCATATTTATCAAAGTCTTCTTTAGAAAATTCAGACATTGGTTTAGGAACTACCTCGTTTTCAGCATTGGTCTTTGTTACCTCGAAGTCTCCAACTTCAATTACACGCCAAACTTGGTAATTTTCAGCTTTGATGAATATCTCCATTCTATTCTTCCAGTATGAGTAGAACTTGCCATTGAACATAGGTGGCCTTTGTGTCGAGTAACCTTCTTCCAGTTTCTCTTGTGAGTTCATACTTTCAGGAACTTGACTCAAACAGGGTTTCCTGTGTTTTAGTGAGTACTGGCTCTGATACCAACTGTTATTCCAGTAGGAACACGCACAAGAGGGGGGGGGGGGTGAATTGTAATTAGAACTTTGATAAAGTTTCTTGCGGAACTTTAAGAAACAATCAAGGAACTGAGAATAGAGAAGATAATAACAACAATTGTGAAAACTTCTTGATACTAATCAAGAAGAGAATTCTTTTATTATGGTAATGCCTCGATTACAATAATCTCTCCAACACAAGTTCCTCTCAAACTCGTGTTTCTCACAGTAATCTACTTCGATTACAACTTCTTAACTTCTCTCTCTCAGACTTAAACTCTAAGTCTAAACAGGATAACTCTATCCTTACTAATACAAAATACAATTCGTGTTTGGATAACTCTAGATATTAATAATGCTTTTGTGTGGATATAAGGAACTTAGGAACTTTGAATTAGCTAGGACACAAACTGTTTTAGAAAATTTTAGACAAAACGTTTTTAGGAAAGCAAGAACTCTCAGAATGTTTGTGTACTTTAAACCAAAAACGATTTCCCTTTTATAGTGTTTATCCTTAGGGTTAGTTCCCTTCAAAACCTCAACTGCTAACTGCCAGCACTTTGGTCTCCACGTCCCTTGACTTGAGGAACAAGGGGAAGACCACTTCCCACGTTTAGCCATAAAGCAGTTAGTGGTTTGACTCAATCAAACCCTAAAATATTTCTTTAAAACAGATTTTATTTATCTACAAAAACTTAGGAGAATTTTTAGGAAAATAAGTTTTGTTTAAATAAAATAAAACGTAAATCTATTTTATATTAAATATGTAAAACTTGTTTTTATTTATGTAAATGTTTTCCATAAAAATTGCTTCCAATAAAATAAATGGCCTAATTAAATCATAAGTTCCTTGAGTACTCTATATACCATTAGCATATTTAATATTTACATAAAATTCTAAGTACAGTAGACTACCTAGACTTTATGTCTTCCCTTTGTCTGGAACTTGCAACTCAGAAGCTTCAGACGTTCCAGCTAAGGAACATTGATGAGTTCCTCTCTTGCTAATACAGGAACTCTTGGCTATGAGTCTGTAATAGTTCTTGTGGATATTTGGAACTCTTGATATGTAACTGTGTTGCTCCTCTTGTGACTTCAAACTGGAACAGATACAACTTCCAGCTCTGGAACTCCAGTGACTGTTCCAAGTGTACATCAGGAACTTCACCAGCTTATTCAAGTTCCCATCCGAATAGAAACTTGGGCATTTACCTGTTCAAAGTCATTTAGCAACCATAATCAGGAAGTTTGCAATATGTGTGTGTCATCAACCAAAACTTAGGAACAACACGTACGCACTCAGTGCTACGAGCAGATACCAGTCAGACCCAGGAGAGGCGCATTGGACTGCTTCCAAGAACATTCTGAAGTACCTGAAAAGGCACAAAGATGACTTCCTGGTCTATGGTGGAGATGATGAATTAATTGTTAAAGGCTATACGGACGCAAGTTTCCAAACCGACAAAGATGATTTCAGATCACAGTCTGGGTTTGTCTTCTGCCTCAACGGAGGAGCAGTAAGCTGGAAAAGTGCTAAGCAAAGCACCATTGCGGATTCTACAACTGAAGCGGAGTACATTGCTGCACATGAAGCAGCAAAGGAAGCTATATGGCTAAGGAAGTTCATAGGTGAACTTGGTGTAGTCCCCTCCATTAAAGGACCAATAGCCCTGTATTGTGATAATAACGGAGCTATTGCACAGGCAAAAGAGCCTAGACACCACCAGAAAGTCAAGCATGTACTTCGTAGATTTCACCTTCTACGAGAGTTCGTTGAAAGAAAAGAAGTTGAGATAAGCAAAATTGGAACTGATGACAACATATCAGATCCATTAACTAAACCTCTGCCGCAGGCGAAGCACAACTCGCACACTGCAGCTATGGGAATCAAGCATATTGGAGAATGGCTTTGATGTCTCTGTTTAATGTTTTAAAGTTTTAGAGTTTAAATCTTTGTAAAACATTATTGGTTAATCATTCACAATAAATGAAAAGAATTCATTTTTCCATTTAATTTGTGGTTTATTAAATGACGAGTCCCTTCAATTTGACGATATATTCAAGATAGACTGTCAGGACCAGTCCTGTGACTAAGAAATGTCTATCAAGTGAACTTGAATGTCAAAAGTTGAAAATGGTCCCTAGTCGGAGTTTTCTATAAAATTGGACGCATAGAAAACGTTAGACGATTAGAATGCAAGATGACTAGTAGTTCTGTTTCTTGAACTATGTGGACATGGCAATGTCATAATCATTTGCATAGATACTTACTTTGGGAAGACTAGTATCGGACAAGACCTATGAAACTTTACTGTAAGAGATGAAAATCTGTCATAAGTAAATTTCATTAAATTATTAGACACTAAATCCTCAATACCTGAGTGATTTGAGATTACTTGTTTGAGAACTGGTTACTTTGACGTTTACCAACCGTCGCACCGTAAAAGGAGGCTATAAAGGCAACGCTCAGGTAATCACCTATCAAACGAAGTCTTATCTCAAGATCGCAAGATTGGGATTGTCCTCCCATAAATCGGGATGAGATGCTTAAAAGTTGTACAAGGCCACTCGGAGAGCTAGAAAGTGTGAAATGCATGGTCGTGCTCGGATGAATCATAGGATATGATTATCTGTTTATTTGATCAGTTGAACTCTGAAACCGAGGAACACCTCTGGACATAATAAGGATGACAACTCTTACCTTATGTTCAAGAGCAAGCATCGAGCAACAAAGGAATTAGGAAATGCACACTTGTCCCTAAGGACAAGTGGGAGACTGAAGGAAATAATGCCCTTGGTCCAAGTATGCATTCTATGTTAAGTCTGATAAATGCGGTTCAGTATTAATTAACAAGTTAATAATTCAGTGAGATCAAGTGAGCTGAATGCCTAGCTAGAGGCCGCTTCAGTTCAAGTGGAATTAATGATATTAATCCACAGCTTACTCTTGAACCCGTAGGGTCACACAAATAGTACGTAAACGGATCAAGTATTTAATGGCATTAAATACTCTATCTATGGATATTCGGAATCGACGGATCTTGGTTTCAGTGGGAGCTGAGATCGTCACAGGCAAGAAATGAATACTCCGGAAACGATGATATTACCGGAAACGGAAATATGGATCGTATCGGAAATATAAATATTATCCAAGTCGTAGATGTTGCCGGAAACGGAAACATGGTACGTATCGGAAAATATTATCGGAAATGGAAATATTACCAGAATCGGAAATATTGCCGGAAACGGAAATATTGTCAGAATCGGAAATATTACCGGAATCGGAAAATAATTCCGGAAACGGAAATATTAAATATTTGTTCGAAACGGAAATTAATTCCAGAATCGGAAATGTTAAATATTGTTCGTATCGGAAATGAATTCCGGAATCGGAAATTTAATCGGAAGCGTATCGTACGAATAAGCATCGGACGAGGCCTGCTGAACGAGGGCCCAGCACGAAGCCAGGCCATCGCCCAGCAAGCCAAGCGCGCCACACAAACAGCCACGCCAGGCCCAGCGCAAGGCCAGGCCCAGCAGGCCGTGGCAGCGCGCGCAGCGCGCGCGGGTGCTTGCGTGGGCTTGTGGCTCGCGCAGGCCTCGCTGCGTGGGCTGCTGCTCGCACGCATGCATGGGCGGCCCATCGTGGCTGCCGTGTGTGTGTGCGTAAGTGTTTGTGTTCGTGCACGTTTCCTAAAACGTGCAGAGTACGGTTAATGATTAAATTCCTAAATCTATTTGATAAATTAATTAAATTAGAGTTCTTGTAGGATTCTAGGTTTAATTAATTTGTATCTGAATAGGATTCCAATTCCCTTTCCATAACCCTATAAATATGTGGCCTGGGTTCACAAATTATAACGAGTTTCAAAGTATTCAAAGTGAGTTTTTGAGAGAAAAATTCAGCCACACATCTTGCTCAAAAGTGCCGAAAATTCTAGTACCTTAAGGGCGATTCTAGTTGGTCAATCTTAAGGCGGATCCGGACGTGATGTGGACTATCTACGGAGGGACGACACTTGGAGTCCTAAAGACTTGTTCTTGTTCGGTTCGGGCGCAGCTAGGGAGGGCACGCAACAAAGAGTATGCATCTAAATTATGCTATATGATTATGTGTAAATAATATGTAATCCTGGGTTAATGGTTGTTTCCGCATGATTTATGTAATATCATATGTATCATAACCTAACAGTCTTCCCGAAGTAAGTATCTATGCAAATGATTATGACATTGCCATGTCCACATAGTTCAAGAAACAGAACTACTAGTCATCTTGCATTCTAATCGTCTAACGTTTTCTATGCGTCCAATTTTATAGAAAACTCCGACTAGGGACCATTTTCAACTTTTGACATTCAAGTTCACTTGATAGACATTTCTTAGTCACAGGACTGGTCATGACAGTCTATCTTGAATATATCGTCAAATTGAAGGGACTCATCATTTAATACTAAACCAAGATTAAATGGAATATGAAAATACATTTCATATATGATAAATGTTCAACCCCATTGTTTTATAACCATGGGCCTCAAACCCATCTTTAAAACAGTTCATGGAATTCAAAGTTATGCTTGATTTCCAGTGCTACAACGTGAGTGTTGCTTCTCACTTGTTGCATAGGTTTAGTTATCACGCTTTGCCAATCTTAACATCCTTTTCATCGAATGTTCTTCGAGATATGATGATAAGAACTTTTAAGTATGTTTATTTTGTGATCTAGTCTTTCTTGCTACATTAGTGGTTCTACGCATTATGCAATGAAAAACCATTAAGTCAACAGACATGTGATCTTCCCAAGTTCAATGAAGAACTCATATAAACAACTCTATTTTATTGCTTCTTAGGCAATAATTACTTTTACTTCAACTTTATAGGTTTCTAGTGATGCTTTGTTTGGAATTACTTATCCAAGCAGTTCACAGATATGTGGATTACTTTCCAGCTGTATCTTAGAACATAGAAATTAATATTTTAATATCCCACGCAACAACTCATGGTCTCCAATCCATGTTGCCATTTCAAAACACGATGCTCTATAGCTCGTCCTTATCAATGGTTAACTCCAAAGGGTCTTGCTTGATCCTTTGCCAGTGTTTATGCGTGTAGCATCAATATTTAGCATATATTTATTTCCTTGAATCAAGAACTATTCCTATGTACCTTTTCAAGTACCATAAGTGTTCTTGATCTCAATCTAGTTGATCTTCACTTAGATCAATAGAGATTGCTATATGTTCGTCATGCCTAAAGTCATACGATACGTTTTTGGCGATCCTCATATTATATTATATACATGATAAATTCTTTTGTAGAATAATTCCCAATTGAATTCTATTCATGTAACTTTAGCTCATTCAGTTTCAGTAGATACTGAATCCAACTAAATTCTTTGACATATAATATAGGTGAAGAATCTCATTAGATTCTTTGATGTTTAACTTAGTAAATGCTTATACATAGTTCAAACATTCATTACTTAGATTTATTCATATGGATCGAATATCTCCAATGGAGTCTTTCGTGTTTGATTTAGTAAATGCCATTACTAAACAATATCATAAGATCTTTGTAAATAGATCTTAATACCCAGTATGTACTAAGTTTCGCCTTGGTCCATCATTGATGAATAATTTCAAACCTAACTTATTAGCATTTGAATGTTATTTCACAATAGAGAGATATGTGTGTGATACACATAGGACCAATTAAGTTATTATGTACTCCCACTAAACTTCTTATATATCTATAAGAATCATGTACATTTTATGAAACTAAAATACTTATTAGCTTCACTAAAATACATTTCTAATTCCCAATTGCTTGCTTTAAATCTGTACTTAGATTTTATAAACCAGCTTTTCTTTTCAAGCATTTATTTGGATCCACAAATCCTATGACATACCATGTACATAGTTTCTTCCAACATTTGACTGAGGAAGATGTTTTGTCATCCAATTGCCATATGTACCAATATGCAATCATTGCTTGAATTATAGACTTAAGCATTACGCTTTTGCATGAGGTTTCAACACAATCCACATCGTGAATTTGCTTGTAACCTTTAGCAACTAATCTAGCTTTGTGTGTGAACACAATTTCATGTTTGATGGTTTTTATCCTTAAAACAAACTTTTGCAACCAATAGGTGTGAAACTATTCTTGCAAATCAACAAAATTTCAATTTTGTCATCAAAACATTGAGTATGTTTTATGGCCTCTAACCATTTAAAACATTTGAGTCTATATATGGCCTCTAACCATTTTAGGGAATCTGGGTTTCGTCATAGCTTTCTTACAAGTCACAAACTCATTAATCTACATGATAATAGTTTGACTGCAAGTTGTAGGTTTCTTCACTATCTAATAGAAGAATCTCATAGTTTCATTGACCAGAACTCTATGTTTCTTTACTATCTAATAGAAGAATCTCATAGTTCCAGTGACTTGAACTCTATGCCTACTTGGGTATAGAACATCAAACAATAGAATATCAACAGGCACTTTGAGAGTCCTTTGAATATTCTATTCTCTTTGAAGCACTTGTAAAGTCTTCTAAGAGATGTCTATTCTTTAAAGCCACTTCTAAAGTCCTTAAAGAATACGTGTTCGGATTTTCTAAAGAACTTCGAAAAGCCTCCAGATTGTCCGTTTATGTTTGTTGTTCGCCTCGAAGACTTTCGAGGTCTATTTTCTCCCACTTGTCATTTTGGAAACGAATCTCCAAAAGGACATTATTTCGAGCAAACAAACATTATGTTCTCAAAAATTCGTGGTAGAAACAATACCCTTGTGTCTCATTTGAATAAATCATAATGAAACATATATCTATACTTGAGCCTTAGTTTGTCGAATGACAAACACTAAGCTCCCACTGAGTTTTGCAACTCTCTAGATATATTTTATGAAAAGTTATTCTGAAATTACTTTCCAATAGCTTTGACGAATTTGGTTTAGTTTGGTGGTAGTTGAGCATTATAGGAAAAGTCTTTATGATTCATCATTAATCGAATCAAGTACTAATTGACTTCGATTATTCCAACTAAGATATGCCATATCTTATGGACCTAGATTGTGAAATTACAACACACAATCATTGATGATCATATTTGGTCTCAAGTAATCATGATCTAACCTAGATCTTTATGATTTCTTGCCAAGTGGATTTTATACTTCTGAATCTTTGAACTAGCCAAACAGATTCAACTTATATCACATTTGAGTAAATAAACCTATATTCACTCAAATCCATGTGAAATAATAAAGTTATAAAATCTTTCTTTAGCTTTGAACTCTATTGTCTAGGCGTTCTAACAATAGTTCATATCTTTTGTTACTTTCAACAAGTAAGACTAGCTTGTCTTAAATTGATCTAGAAATCAATCAACTTTCAAAAGTCCATCAAAATAGAGCTTAAGAATGTTAACTTGTTGATATGGTCTAAGAAACAATGCTAAAGGTTAGTGGAACTCAAATCAAGAGATAGTGGAACTCAAATCAAGAGATTGATTTGAACCTAGTAAAGTTTTTATTTAAAGAGTTGTTTGTTTTTAATCAAGCATATTGACTCAACCCGTAAATGACCATTTCATTCAAATACACAAATAAACATTGTTTTTGTTCTTCTGAATGTGAGCCTTTCTGTGTTTTGAAAACAGAAATTAGGTATGCTGATTATGGAACAAAATAGCCATTAAGTTCCAGCCTTGAAGGACTTAAAACAAACTAGATGACCCTACAACTAATGCAGCATTGCCATGCTTCATTTTTCACTTGTAGGCCATTAGTGTAGCCTAGCTTCCATTATTTGAGTTATTACCGAAGTAAGAACCTCAAGCGGTATATGATACCAAGGAAGTTTGATTGCTAGGTCACTTCTCTTTAAACATAAACTTATAGGTAGAACCGGAATCGTAAATTCCTTTCATTTGTTCCTTCATTTTCCTATTTCTTGTACCCTTTCTTATAGTCTTAAGAATTGAATTCTCTAGTGTTGACTTTTATACTTTGTTAGACATGTCCAATGTCATTTTATCAAAGTTCTTACCATTTATGTTGAATATTCTGTTTCAACTAGATGATCTTACCAGAAGCTTCTAAAGTTCTCTAAGCATCGATCTATTCGAATGTCTAGGGACTAGACTCATTCGAGAATTAAATGGACAAAGATATTAGGTTGTTAACCATTGGTAAAGCTGAGTGTTTAAACTCAATGCTTTATGATCTCAAAACTACATTGTATTTTGAATTCACAAGCACCAATCGGTTTGCCATTCGATTTTGATATTCGAAAACAACCATAAAAGTAGCTATAAGAAACGTACATTTTAAATTGCTCACTTTCTCTCATTTCCGTGAATCGTTCTTGGATTCACTACCAATCGAGGAAATTTACTGTTACCTTTCTAAAAGGATTTATTGCAGTGCAAGATATTTAATTATAAACAATAATTAAAACATACATTGAAGCATGCAAAGTCTAAACATTTATCATGAATAATAACTTGAAATTAAAGCAATCATGCAATTCAAACAAGTCATTAGCATTTTATTCAAATTATGTGTTCCGGCAGGTGTGAATAAAATGATTCCAAGATCCTAAAATCATTGAAGAACTAAGCACAGTTTGTCGACTTAATCCTAAAACATCTTAGGTAAGCAAAAGCCTTTTGCTAATAGTCTAGAAACCATTCTTGGTTGATAGGTACGTCTAAGAACTTATTAGGTAAACCTATCGATTTTGCCACGACATAAAAGGACTCCTTACTTATATCGTTGAGTTTCACCAAAACTAACATGTACTCACAATTATTTGTGTACCTTGCCCCTTTAGGACCAATAAGTAACACCTCGCTGAGCGAAAACTATTACTAGATTGATGTAAAGGATATCCAAGCAAGTGTATATTTTGGCATGGCACCTTTTAACTCAATTTTTAAGTTTGGAACTTAAGGCTCTTACTATGTTGGTTAGATTTTAAGTGAACTAAAATCCTTAATCATGCAACATAATCAAGCTTTTGATCTCATGCATTTTAAGACATATTTAAAAGCAATAAATAACTTAAAACATGCATAAGATAAATGTGATCTAGTATGGCCCGACTTCATCTTGAAGCTTTAACTTCAAAGTCCGTCTCGAAAATCTCCGTGGGAGGCACCATTTTCTTCAAATAGGATAAGCTATAATTAAAACTAATTACAACTATTTGATGGTACGCAGACCATATTTGAATTGAAAAACAACTTTGGTACTTTAGACCAATTACATTCAAATTAATGGTACGCAGACCATATTTTCTATCCTATTTGGGCCATACTAGTCACTTCATAACCTGCAAAACAGTACATATACAATATATACCATTCACCCATTCATTATCATGAATGGCCCACATAGCTGGTTAGTAAAACACATTTTGCATCACGTAAACATTTGCAGCAATTAATCAAGGGCACCAATAATCTACCAATTATTAAGTCCTTAATAATTCTAATCAAGTTGTTTTAACCTTAAGGATTTGTAGACCTAATCAAGAGTTTATGACTAAAAGGGCTCCCACTTAAACCAATAAATTCATATGCTTTACTAATTTTAAACATAAAAATGTATTTCTAGTCTAACCGGAAACATACAAATTTAATTAAAATTTAAAGCTCATATAAATTTATAATTGAATCCAAAAAGTTTAATTTAATTTCAGTCGTATTTAAATTAATTCATGATTTTAATTTTAGTGAAATAATTAGAATAAATAAAATTTATTATAATTACAATATTCAAAATCAAAATCCTAGAAAATAATTTAAATTATTAATTTTAAAATTAATTACAATTACGTAAACTGAAAATTTCAAATTAAACATTCAAAACGATCTAATCGCTACGCAAACACCCTACGCATCGCACGCCCATGGGCCACACGCACACAGCCATCGCTGGCCATGTGCGCGCAGCCCATGCGCTCGTCGCATAGCTGCTGCTTCTACCCTTCGCAAGCCATCGCACGAGTTGGTGCTCGCTGCGCGCGCGCCAGCGCTCGATGCACGCGAGCCATCGCTCGCTGTGCGCGCTCGCCAGCGCTCGCTGCGCGCGCTCCAGCGCTCGATGCACGCGAGCCATCGCTCGCTGTGCGCGCTCGCCAGCGCTCGATGTGCGCGCTCGCTAGCGCTTGCTGTGCGCGCTCGCCAGCGCTCGCTTGATGCGAGCCAGCGCTCGCTGCGCGCGGCATCGTCGCTGGGCGCAGCACTCATGGCACGCGAGCTTGCGCTCGCTGCGCGCGAGGCTGCGCGTTGTGGCGCAGCTCGCTTGCTGCCCACACGCGACTGCCGTGCCTTGCCTTCGCCCATGCCCATTCGTCCATTGCTCGTAGCCCACGACACAAGGCAGGGCTGCTGCCTTGTGCTCGTGCACCATGCCCTTGCTCATTGCATACGTGCCGCATGGGCGACGAGCTCCCTTGCTCGTCGTCGCATGCCCGCACTATACAACACCCCTTAAGGGTAACACGTAGCGTGCATTGCTTTGTGCGTGCAAGTTATTTGAACGAATCGCATAAAATTTAAAAAATTTATATTTAAAATTAATGACAAATTAATAAATTAATATTAATTTCATAATTTTAGGGCGAAAAATCGAAAATTTATTATTCAATTGATTTCCAATTATCATGGATTCAAGCCTAGGTCATAAAAATTTAAAATTTATCATAAATTTACAATTTTTATGGTGGTTTTTAATCATAGGTATCTAATTAAATTATAATTAATTATGAAAATCAAATCAATTCTAAATTATTCTAATTTTCAACAAATTAATCATAATTACAAATTAAATTGCATAATTAACAAGGCTAGGCATTCAAACTTGTTAAACATATACAGTAGGTCAATCAAAAATTCAAGATTTATCAACAAGAATCGCAAATATTTAATTTAACATCTTAAATTTACGAAATTTTGCATTCGAAAAACTAAAACCTTCGAAAAGTCATAGTTAGGCTTCGAATTTGAGAATTCTGGGTTCGGCAGAAAAATACTAGTTTTGTCAAAATTTTAGAATGCCTTTTACATGCGGAATTGACACAAAAATCACTCGATTTGGATGAGTAACGAAGAAACTGCCGAAAAACTACGTACGTATAATTAAATAAACGCAATTTGCAATTAATTAACAATTACGAAAATTAATCACCCCTTTTAATTCTTGCAAAATTGTAATATTTAACCATGTTCATGCAATTTAGATTATGAAAATAATAAGAGGCTCTTGATACCACTGTTAGGTTATGATTCATATGACAATTCATAAATCATGCGGAAAAACCATTTAGCCAGGAATACATATTATTTACACATAATCATATAGCATAGTTTAGATGCATACTCTTTGTTGCGTGCCTTCCCTAGCTGCGCCCGAACCGAACAAGAACAAGTCTTTAGGACTCCAAGTGTCGTCCCTCCGTAGATAGTCCACAGCACGTCCGGATCCGCCTTAAGATTGACCAACTAGAATCGCCCTTAAGGTACTAAAAATTTCGGCACTTTTGAGCAAGGAATGTGTCTGAATTTTTCTCTCAAAAACTCACTTTGAATACTTGAAAAACTTGTTATAAATTGTGAACCCAGGCCACATATTTATAGGGGTATGGAAAGAGAATTGGAATCCTATTAGGATACGAATTAATTAAATTAGAATCATAATAAAACTCTTATTTAATTAATTTATCAAATAGAATTAGGAATTTAATCATTAAACAAATCCTGTACGTTTTAGGTTTCGTATGTGAACACAAACACCCAAGCACGCACAGCAGCCCACGAGGGGCGCCATGCGCGCGCGCGCACAGCCCGAGCATCGCAGCCCACGACTGCCGCAGCCTTGGGCGCGCGCTGGGCCTGCCTTGCGGTGGGCCTGGCGCAGCCTTGGGCAAGCGTGTTGTGGCGCGCGTTTCCCTGCTGGACGTGGGCCTGGCTTCGTGCTGGGCCTTCGTCTAGCAAGCTCGTCCGATGCTAATTCGTACGACGCGCTTCCGATTAATTTTCCGATTCCGGAATTCATTTCCGATACGAACAATATTTAACATTTCCGATTCCGGAATTAATTTCCGTTTCGAACAAATATTTAATATTTCCGTTTCCGGAATTATTTTCCGATTCCGATAATATTTCCGATTCAGACAATATTTCCGTTTCCGGCAATATTTCTATTTCCGATAATATTTCCCGATACGTACCATGTTTCCGTTTCCGGCAACATCTACGACTTGGATAATATTTATATTTCCGATACGATCCATATTTCCGTTTCCGGCAATATCATCGTTTCCGGAGTATTCATTTCTTGCCTGTGACGATCTCAGCTCCCACTGAAACCAAGATCCGTCGATTCCGAATATCCATAGATGGAGTATTTAATGCCATTAAATACTTGATCCGTTTACGTACTATTTGTGTGACCCTACGGGTTCAGTCAAGAGTAAGCTATGGATTAATATCATTAATTCCACTTGAACTGAAGCGGCCTCTAGCTAGGCATTCAGCTCACTTGATCTCACTGAATTATTAACTTGTTAATTTAATACTGAACCGCATTTATTAGACTTAACATTGAATGCATACTTGGACCAAGGGCATTATTTCCTTCACCCACTAAACTCCTCATCTATAAGATGATCCATATTTTCATAAAGCTATGATTTCTCAATAGCCTTTTAGACAAATATGGTCTAATTCCCACTTGCATGCTTTAATCTATGAATAGATTTCTTAAGCTTGCTCTTTTATCTAGCATCCAAAACTTTTACATTGTGTTATGCACACAATTCCTTTCTCCAAGTCCAATTGAGTAAGGTGTTTCGTTTTCCAATTGCCATATTGCCATATGCAATGATTTCTAGATTGATCCAAAATGTTTCAAGCATTCCGACTTGGTGAAAAAAATTTCAACATTATCAACGCCGTGAAGTTGTTTACAATCTTTAACCACCAATCTAGCTTCTCTTTTGTATGAGTATACAATATCATCTCTGTATGTTTTGAAAACATGTTTGCAACCAATGGGTGTAAACCCTTTATGCAAATCAACGTTGTATGTTTAGAAAACATGTTTGCAACCAATGGGAGTGATCCCGTTATGCAAATCAACGTTCTATGTTTAGAAAACATGTTTGCAACTAATGGGAGTGAACCCTTTATGCAAATCAACCAAATCATAGATTTGATTCTTCAAGATGAAGGTACTTTGGATGAAATGGCCTCAAACCATTTTGTATGGCCTCGAACCATACTTGGCAATTTTTAATTCGTCGTAGCTAACCTGTAAGTCGTATGTTTTTGAATCACTTTCCAAAGTCTTCATAGTTTTCATTCCTCAAGATATCTATGTATCTTTCTTGGTTGTATTCTATTCCTTATACGATTTACCTAGGTATTGAACATCAAACGTTAGTGTCTATAAAGACATTACTCACATCCTTTGAGTATTAGGATTCTCTTGAAGCACTTCTAAAGTCTTCATGAAGCTCTTCCAAAGGCTTCTAAGTATGGAGCTTTTCCAAAGACTCCTAAGTATCCTACATTTGTTTGTTGCTTGAGTCGAAGTCCATTCGAGGTCATTTTTCTCCCACTTGCCTTTTTGGAAATATGATGGTTTCCTAAAAGACATTATCTTAAGCAACAACCATATGTTCTCAGATTTGTGGTAGAATCAATACCTTTTGTTTCTATGAGTCGCTCATAAAGAAACATATATCTATCCTTGAGTTTGTTTGATGTAAACACTAACTCCTACTGGGTTTGACAACCCTAGATATATATGCTGAAAAGATGTACTGAACCGAAGTTCAATACTTATACATCTTATCTTAGCTTTGACAACCTTGTTTAGTGTGAAAGTCACTTGAGAGTATCATTTAGAAACTATATAGGAAAATAGAAGTGATTATCGTTAATCGAATAGATTCCGATTTCTCCATTTGGACATACCATTTTCTTATGGAGCTTCGATTGCTATAATGCCATATAAAAAATCTAGATAATCTTTCTTGGCTCATGCAAACATCACCTTGACCCAGCCTAGATGTTCCAAAATTCTTGCCAAGTTGATCTTATACCTGTTTGTGAATTACATTGAAGCATTTCACATATTTCACTTTGTGTAAATATAACCATATTTTCTCAAATTCTTGTGAAATAGGTAAGTCATAAAATCCATCTTTGGCCCATGAACTTCATTGTCTAGAAACTTCTAACAATAGTCCATTTCTATGTCATGTTCAACAAGCAAGACCCACGTGTCTTAAATTTACCAACTTTCAGAAATCCATGCCATGGAATCTTAGAATGTTTACTTGTTGATATGGTCGTATGACATGGCCAAAGATATGTGGAACACAAATCAAAATGTTTAATTTGAACCTTCTGAAGTTTGAGTGTGAAGAGATTCGTTTGTTTATTAATCAATCATATGACTCAACCCTTAAATGACCATTTCATTCAAATAAACACTCAACGAATGTTTTTGTTTACTTTGAATGTGAGTCTTTCCGTTGTCCAAACAGAAATTGATTATGATGATTAATGGAACATAATACCATTAAGTTCCAGCCTTTAGAAGGACTATAAAACAAACATGATGACTCTACAATTAATGTAGCACAATTTTGCTTCATTTCCTACTTGTAGGTCAATAACCAGACTTAGCTCCCGGAATTTGAGTTTTTAACAAGAGTTAGAACCTCAAGCGGTAATCTTATACCATGGGGGTTTATTTGCTAAGTCGTTTCTCTTTAACACAAACTTTTAGGTAGAAATTGAATATGAATTCATTTCTTTTGTTCCCCTTTCCTATCCTTTCTAGCATGTTTTCTTATAGTCCTAAAGATTTTACTCTTTGCTTGATCTTCTTACTTTGTTATCCGTACAAAGTCCCTTTCTTTTATTCAATTTGAATGACCGCATCCAATGAGTCTAGTTCATTATCGAATCAAAAGAAAATTGGTTGTTAACCATTGGTTATACATGAGTCTTTAACTCAATACTTCATAATTTCAAAAGTACCCAGTATTCTGAATATATGAGGTCTAATTGGTCTACCATTCAAATTTTAGTTTGAAAACAACCATGAAGATCACTATAAGAAAACAACATTCAAGATACGCTCTCACTCTCCTTTTGTTTGAGAATTCACTCTCAAAAATAGTTACCAATCGATCGAGGAAATATCGCAGTTCTATTGTCCGAACGCAATAAGGTTGAAGATTGACTATTCTACAAAATGAACTAGCAAAGAAAACATTTATCATACTTTAATAACTTGAAATAAAAGCATTCACGCAATCATCAAAGCTATTAAACATTTCATTCATGCAAAAATAAAACATGGTCCAAAATGAATGAAACGATTCCAAGATCCCAAAAGTCCTAAATCCTTAAGCAGCTTTAGCATGTCTTAAGTAGTTTAAGATTTTAGGTAAGCAAAACCTATTGCTAGTAATCTCCAAATTACTCTTGGTTAATAAATTAATGCCATAATTTATCCCATTGCCACAACTTAATGCCATTGTTGTTTGAGTTGTAACCACAATCAACATGCTCCTTTAGGACGCCTTACCACCTAAGTCTAATAAAATAGCACCTCGCTTTAGCGTAAACCTACTATCTTAGATCCCTAGATTTTTGTAAGTGTTGATTTGGAAGGCAATTTTTAAAACTCAATATTACTTGGACCTAGTTGTTTCTATGTTGGTTCGATTATTTAATGAACTTAAAACTAATCGATTCATAGGAAACAACCTGTTCATGCAAAGCATACATACATTCATACATTCACACATAATATATATATTAAATTGCATAAATAATTGGTGATCTAGTATGGCCCAAAACTTCTTGTCTTGAAGCATCCAATCTTCATCACCTCTTTGTTAGCTTGGCATCGTCTTGAATCTTCGTTCAAATGCTAACTTAAAGTTCTAAGCTTAGAAATACTTGAAAATAATAAAATTACATCAAAATTTCCATGGTACGCAGACCATATTTACAACTTTACATTCAAAGATAGAACGGTGCGCAGACCGTATTAACTATCCTAAATTGGCCATACTAGTCACTTGGAGTACCTGCATTGCATAAAATATATATTCTACGCATTCACCCATTCGTATGCTAAAACGAATGGCCCATGTTAATATGCAAGTATTTACGTGAATTAATTAAAATTCACGTTCACATAAACGCGTCCTAAAAGATTAATCAATTTCCAAATTTATAATCCTTAGACTTTATTCTAATTAAAATGAATTTAATTAAAATAATGCGACCTACGAAATAATTAAAATAATTATTTCATTTTAATTTCATTCAGTGGCTCCCACTCAAACCAATAATTATTCCGGATAATTAATTATGAAATATTAAATTAAAACTCGCGGCCCGGCCCAAGCAAATAAAATATTAAATTAAATATCCCGTTAGCTCAAATTAATGCAAATATACGAAGCCCAACGAATTAAACGATTATTAAAAAAAAGTCCAATTGCTAAATCGGGCTAGGCTTGCGCCCAGCCCCGCCCTGCGTGAGGCCCAAGAGCACACGAGCAGAGCTCGCGCACCCCAGCCCCATCGCTCGCGCGCGCGCGTCCCCGCAGCGATGCTGTCCTGCGCTGCGTATTGTGCATCGTGAGTGCTCGACGTCGCAAGGCTTGCGCCTCGCTTCGTCGCAGCCCCGCAAGCTACCTCGCCTGCCCTTCCCTCGCCCAGCGCGCACGAGGCACGCAACATCGCTGCTGCTGCCCGTGTCGCATGGCTTAGTCGCGCACAATGGCCTCGTATGGCTCGACGAGTCATACTTCCATCATGCCCATGTTTGTGTTTTTGGTTCGTAAAACGGACTAACTTAATTAAAATTTAATTTAATTCACGAACTTGCATTAATTTTATTTTTCAAAAAAAAGTTACGATTTAATTTTCGAAAAGCAACGATTTTTAACGATTTATTAAACTTTAACGACAATCCAATTTCGTAAAATTAATAAATAAAGGGCTAACAATATTCAAACTTTCAAGAACGATAGAATCAACTTTAAAGTTTGAACTTTTAATTAATAAAATCCAAAACTTTATATCGTTCATAAACAATTACATTTCAGATTATTAATAATTTGGTTTAAGTGCGATTAAAATTAACGAAACCATTCAAAATTTTAATCCATAATTTTTAAAACTAGCCACTGACCCATGAAATTATACCCCTTTCCCCAATTAACCGAATTATTAAACCAAAATTAATTAAAATTCAATTAGGGTTACAAATTTTACGAATTGGGGAAAGGCAAAATTAGGGTTTATGCTTATCGGAAAAATCTTAAATTTTTACCATATATCAAGCATGTACCCAGAAACATTGTGTTAAAATTTCAAGCGATTCCAAGTAGTTTAGGTTGACCTTTTAATTGAATTACTGTCCAACACTTTTAATTTTTAATGAAAAATTAACAAAAACGCCCATAAAACGATACTTCGAGGCCTGTTTTCGCAATTCTATTCTAATGACTTGATCTTAGAAAATCATTTTTCATCAGATTAGGGTTTTAAAAAACGAAAAAAGCGAATATTTTTGATTTCGGAACTGCCAATTTCGCAATTAATCCCATAATTCGAAAAAAATTCCGAAAAATCAACAAAATTCCAAAATTTTCGACAATGCAAAAACAATAATAATCATGCTAATTCATGCTTTGAATACATAAGGCTCATGATACCACTGTAGGGGAATACAGTTAAACATAATAACATGTGCGGAACAATCCCCAAAGCCAGGACACATGTATAAAGCACAGATTAAGCAAACTTACATTCGAAGCGTGTTTTCCACAATAATATGTCAACGAACACGAACAAAGAACTCCACTTGTCGTTCCTCTACTTGGTTCACCGACACGTTCAGATCCGTCTTGATAATCGTAGCTTAGACATTCATTCAAGAGTTTCTACTTTTGGGAAGAACACATCCGTGGAGGCTGAGAGAGAATTAGGGTTTCTCTCTCCTCCTTAGGGTTTGATGTGTAATCTGATTTTTTTGCATTAGGTTGTTGGAAAACGTGTGTTGGAATAATATTATAACCCTTAGGTTATAATATCAACCGGCCAAGGCACATAGGCCATGCGCCAGCCAGCCCCATCCGCGCAAGCCCACACGCGCACAGCCTCACAGGCGCTGGGCCTTGGGCCGCGCTGTGTGCGCTGCTGCTGCTGTTCCTCGTGTGCGCGCGCGCGCCCAGCCAAGGCTTGGGCCTTGCGCGTTGGCTCGCTACTACGCCCAGTGGGCCTTGCGCGCTTGCGCGCCTTGGCTTGTTGGGCTAGTAGCGTTGCCCCTTTCGTATCCGCGATTAATATATTTCCGATATATTATTTATCGTTTCGTATACGGCGAATCACAGTCGTACGATACGATTTATTCGTTTCGCCTAGCTTACGAATATTCGCGATACGATATACGATTCTGATGCAAGGTCGTATCGTATAATACGTTTTCCAACTAATTCATTTAATCCGGTGATCTGTTACGTGTCATTGATGTGACCTTGTAGGGTCAGTCAAGAGTAAGTTGTGAGTTCAACATCCATTAGAACTCACTGATCGGAAGCATTGCTCTAGCTAGCTGTTCTGATCACTTGATCTCACTAAATTAATTGTTTGCAATTAATCTGAACCTTGGTATTAGACTTAATGCACCTTGGGTGAAGGACATATTTCCTTCAGGTTTGTCGTCCTCCCGTCTTGAAAGGCTTGCAAGTTCCTTCTCCCGCCGCTTGGGCAAGGGGATGATTGATGATTGATTGCGGGAGGAGGTTGGGGATAGTACTCAAGGTGCCAAGAATCGAGATCATAGTCGCCCGACCCTAGATGTTTGTAGGCTAAATGTGTTTGAAATTGTATTGGAATAAATTGTGTTTGGAATGTGTTTGGAAGATGTGTTTAGAAAATGTGTTTAGGGAGTGAAAAGGCTTTTGAACTTTGCTTCACTTGATCCTGACTTTGTATTTGAATTATCTTTGAAGGCCTTAGGGCCCAAAATAAAAAGTTATTGTGTTAAATTCCGCTTGAACATGCTTTGCTTTGAATTGGCACATTTGGAATAAAGACAACATTTGAGTTTTGAAATTTGATTTGATTTTTAGGATGCCCTTACTTGAGGAAATTTTGAATTTTTTGTATTAAAGTGGTCGGGCCTCGAAATGAGGTTGGTTACGTGTCCCGTTAGGGAATCAGGCCGGACGTAGTTATTACTACCTTACAGGACTTTGAATTAAATTCTTGAATTTGAACATGGAACTTAGACATAGAACTTCTTGAGTTGATCGAGGTTGGTCAGAGATTTGAATTATGTTCCGTCAATGTCTGTTAGTTCGACTGCTCCCCCGGAGAGGATCTTCTTCACAATGTATGGGCCTGCCCAGTTGGGTTTGAATTTTCTCCTTGGGTCCATGGTGCTTTTGCGAAGGGCTTTCAGGGCAAGCTTGCCTTCTTTGATGTTTCGGGTTCTGATCCTTTTGTTGAAATGTCTGGCCACTCGGCGTTGATAGACTTGTACGTGGTGAGCGGCTTGAAGCCAGCGCTCATCGAGCATGACTAGCTCGTCATATCTTGCTTTTACCCATGCAGCTTTTGGGATTTTTCTTTCGAGGACTATGCTTAGAGAAGGTATCTCTAGCTCGATAGGTTGTACTGCTTCCATTCCATAGACTAATGAGAAAGGAGTTGCACAAGTTGAAGTGCGAATTGAAGTTCGATATCCCCACAATGCGAAATGCAGCTTCTGCGGCCAGTCCTTGTAATTGGTAGTCATTTTCATGATGATGGTTTTGACATTCTTGTTGGCTGCTTCGACTGCCCCATTGGTTTGTGGGAGATAAGGTGAAAAGCGATGATGTTGCATCTTGTACTCGGTGAATAGATCTTCACACTCTCCTTGAAAATGGGTTCCCTGGTCACTGATGAACTCGTGAGGAACGCCGTATCTGCATATGATGTTTTCTTTTATGAAATGGGCCGCTTGCTTGGAACCCAATACTTTGAATGACCTGGCCTCAACCCATTTGGTGAAATAGTCGATGGCGACCAGTATGAACTCATGACCCCCGGTGCCTGTTGGAGTGACTTTGCCGATGACGTCGATACCCCAGGCTGAGAATGGCCACGGTGATGACAGGGAGTATAACAATGATGGAGGAATGTGCTTCAGATTTGCACACTTTTGACATGTAGGACATATCTTGACAAAGAAGTAGCAATCCCGTTGGAGGGTAGTCCAGTAGTATCGAGCCCTGATGATCTTGAGGGCTAGCATTTTCCCACTCATGTGGGTGCCACAGACTCCAGCATGTATGTTGTCCATAACTCTTTGAGCTTCGTTCTTGTCAACACATCGGAGGTTAGGACCGCCAAGGGACCTTTTGTATAGAATGCCGCCTTCTATGACGAAATTGGTTGATTGTAATCGTAGAGCCCTTTGATTTTTGCTTGAAAAGTGTGGGGGATACTCTGAAAAGTGTGTGGGGGGCTTCTGAATTTTGTAGATACCTTTGGATGCCTGTAAACCAAGGTTCATCTTTGTCTTGCTCGACGTCGTCAATATCATGGACATATGCTGCTTCTTGACGTGTTTCAATTCTAAGTGGCATTTCAGCCATGCCGCTTGGAATGTTGATCATTGAGGCCAATTTTGCCAGTGCATCGGCGAATTGATTCTCCTCACTTTCCATTTGTCGGAAATTTGATTGATGATTAGGGAGGAATCGCCGTACACTCGAAGTTTCTGGACACCTAGTGCTAAGGCGGCTTCCAGGCCCATGATGCATGATTCATATTCTGCCGCATTGTTTGTGACGTTGAATTGCAGTTTTGCTGATATTGGAATGTTAGTGCCGTCTGGGGCTACTAGGATTACTCCAACACCACATCCGTTCTGGTTGGAATCACCGTCAAAATGCATTGACAACCTGTCATCACTGGTCATTAAGATTTGCTTGTCGGGTAAGTCGTAATCTTCCTCTTCTGCCTCGACATGACAGTCGGCTAGGAAATCTGAGACTGCTGAACCCTTGATAAACTTCTGTGGAATGTATTTGAGGTCGAATTCTGCTAGCGTGACCAACCATCTGGACAACCGTCCGTTGAGTGCTAGTTTTTCGAATAGATACTTGAGAGGATCCTCTTTGCTGATCACATGTACTGTATGGGAGAGCATGTAGTGCCGTAGTTTCTTTGTGGCCCAAACCAAGGCGATGCTGAGTTTCTCGAGCTGAGTGTATTTGGTCTCGTACTCGTTCAGCTTTTTGCTTATGTAGTATACGGCGTTCTCCTTGCCTTCAATTTCCTGGGCAAGCATAGCCCCAACTGCTGAATCTGTTGTTGTGAGGTAGAGCCCGAGGGGAATCCCTGGCATGGCTGGCTTTAGTACTGGTGAATTGGAAAGTTAGCTTTTGATTGTGTCGAATGCATGCTGACAGTCGTCATCCCACACTTTGGGCTCGCTTTTTTGGAGCTTTCGAAATACCGGTTCACAGATCATCGTGAGTCTTGAAATGAACCTACTGATATACTGTAGTCTGCCGAGAAAACCCCGAATTTCCTTTTCATTCGTTGGGGGTTGCATATCGAGAATTGCTTTGATTTTCGAAGGATCAGCCTCTATGCCCCGAGAGCTGATAACATATCCGAGTAACTTGCCTAACGTTACCCCGAATGCACACTTTTGAGGATTGAGCCTCATATTGTATTGTCTGAGCCTGTTGAAAAACTTTCGAAGTACTGAGGTATGCTCGTGTCGCTCTTTGGATTTGACAATCATGTCGTCGACATATACCTCAATTTCCCTATGAATCATATCGCTCATGATGGCTGTGGCTGTTCTTTGATAAGTTGCTCCTGCGTTCTTTAGTCCGAACGGCATAACTGTATAACAATATGTGCCCCACTGAGTGATGAAGGTTGTCTTCTCCATGTCCTCCTCTACCATGGGAATCTGATTGTAGCCTGCGTACCCGTCCATAAAAGAGAGTAAGGCATGATTTGCGGTGTTGTTGACCAAGATGTCGATGTGAGGCAATGGAAAACCATCTTTTAGGGCTGGCCCTGTTAAGATCTCTGTATTCCACACACATTCGTCCTTTCCCATCTTTCTTTAGAACTGGGACGACATTTGCGATCCATTCTGGATATTTTGCTTCTCGAATAAACCCGGCCTCTAGCTGCTTGGAGACCTCTTCTTGAATTTTGAGGGAAACATCCGGTTTCATGCGACGAAGTTTCTGTTTGATGGGTTTTGAACCTGGAATAAGGGGAATTATATGCTGACCGATGCTTGGATCAACCCCTGGCATATCATGATAGGACCATGCGAAGACGTCTACATACTCTGAAAGTAGCTTGATAAGATCGCCCCGCTCTTCTTGAGAAAGAGTTAAACCAATCTGAACTAGTTTTGAATCACTGCTGTTAGAAAGGTTGATTTATTCTGTTTCCTCAATTATGGGCGTCATGTTTTCATGATTTTCGATAGCTTTTAGAAATTTAAAGTCAGTTTCTTGTGAAGAAAAGTTGTTTGGATTAGGATTGTGTTTTGAATTAGGACTCGAAGAGTAAGTAGAAATTGAAGTGTTATTGAAATAGGCAATCATTACATCGACTGTTTTGACTTGAAGCTTGGCCTTTAGAAGCTCTTGATTGATGCAAGACTCTAGTTCTAGATGTTAGCTAAATAAGTAATTGGAACGACTTAACTGGATATTGCGTAATACGAACTGAAACGATTGTCGTGCCGTGGCCGGACCACTGCTCTAAAAGACAATTCCGCGCTACCTCTGATGCAGTAGAACGCTTGCGGTTGCCCTCCAGGGTTTACACGACACCGAGAATTATGTGCACTCACAATCCCCGATTGGAGACCAGAATATTTGCCCAGAAAGAGAGGAATTTGAGAGAGAGATTGATAATAAGTTTCTGTATATTTTGTGGAAATAAACGATGAATTTATAGTGAGGCTTTTGGGAAACTGTAACAGCAAAAAACGGCTAGTGGAGAAGTTACGGGAGTAATGGGGAACTGCAACAGTCATAAAACGGCTAGTGGGGAGTAATGACGTGATTAATGGAGCAGTTTCCAAAGTTAGTGGGTTGATTAAGTCTTCTAACTTAATCAAACCGCCCTTGACCAAAAAGAATAACCCGGCCGACAAAACCGACCCCACGCCCGCGAACTGCATTCGCCAAGTACCAAGTACCAAGTACCAAGGCCCAAGGCCCAAGGCCCACGGCCCACGACCCTCGCCCGAGCCAGGCCCGGTGCGCGCGCGCGCGTGTGTGTGTGTTGTGACCACCCATGCCACTCACATGCTTTCTTAAACAAATGTTTCCCTCAAACCCCCAAATATAAACATTGAATATGGTTTGTGTGTTTCCCATGTGGGACTTTTCATATTCCCACATTTTTCCCACTCATTTTCTTTTGTATTCTCACTAGGATTTACAACAATTCCCCACAGGTCCGAAGATGAGAAGAAAAAGAAAGAAATGAAAGAATTGAATTTCTGGGCAAAACAAACAATTGAATAGGTGTCAATGTCTTGCGACTTGAATTGACACTTAGTGACATTCAAGCTAGAATCTCTTTCCTACCAAGTGACTTTCGTATTGAAGTTAATAGGGGGTTAGAAACTCATTACTCAAAGCACACAATTGAACATGTATGATATTCTGAATCTCCGCCAATAAAAGTGACGCATTATACTGGCCATACGTCCATAACCTGTATGCTCATAGGTGCTCTAGAGAATAGCCCATGCAATTCTCATAGGAAGCGGCCTCACTTCCACACCTAAGTAGGTGAATCGCATCAAGTGTGAGCTACATCTCACCACCAAAAATATGGATATGGGTTCATGAAGAGCCGTATGCTCAACCTCGTTCAATAATAGCAAGCACATCATAAACATCTAAGGGATGGACAAAAATTAAAATTTGTGCTTCTAAATTATTACATAATGTTCCCCTTTGAACTCATGGTGAGTAGGAGTTCATTACCTTACAATTCATCCAATGGGCCTCAAGCCCATCCCCTCCGACGTTTCCAAAACTAGTTTCTTACATAGGCCTTTCGTTAACGGATCTGTGATGTTCTTTTCGGACTTGACATAGTCCAGTGATATCACTCCACTTGACAGCAATTCTTTGACAGCCTTGTGCCTCAAACGAATGTGTCTTTTCTTTCCATTGTAGGCTTGGTTGTTTGCCACGGCAATAGCAGATTGCGAATCACAATGAAGTGCAACTGAAGGAGCTGGCTTCCCCCACAGATTGACAAACAAGATCACATTTGTTTTTCTTTAAATGAATGCTTATATCATAAGGGGTCTTGATTGGATCGACATCAAATGAATCAAACTTTTTAAGAAGCTTTTCAACATAATGAGCTTGGCTGAGACAGATGCCATTTGGAGTTCTAATAATTTTCACTCCCAAAATCACATCTGCCTCACCCATATCTTTCATTTCAAATTTTGAACTCAAAAATTCTTTTGTTTCATTCACTCGATCCAAATCAGTACCAAAAATTAGCATGTCATCCACATAAAGACAAATAATCACACAACCAGAAGAATCATGTTTATAATAAACGCAAGAATCACCTTCATTTACATGATAGCCATTACTAGTCATCGTCTTGTCAAACTTGTCATGCCATTGCTTAGGCGCTTGCTTAAGCCCATACAATGACTTAACCAGTTTACAAACTTTGTTTTCTTGACCTGGAACAACAAAACCTTCGGGTTGAACCATATAAATCTCTTCATCTAAATCACCATTCAAAAATGCAGTTTTCACATCCATTTGATGCACAACAAGATCATGAATGCATGCAAGAGCAATTAAGGTTCTAATGGTTGCAATCTTAGTCACAGGAGAGTATGTATCAAAATAATCAATGCCATGTTTTTGAGTAAAACCCCTTACCACAATCCTGGCTTTATATTTATCAATGGACCCACATGATTTCAACTTTTTCCTAAAAATCCACTTACAGGTGATGGGTTTACAACCTCTAGGTAGATCAACCAATTCCCAAGTATTATTACTTAGGATTGACTGAAGCTCGCTATCAATGGCCTCTTTCCAGAAAACTGCATCAACCGACCTCATTGCCTCTTCATAGGTTCTAGGGTCGTCTTCTAGGATAAATACATACACAAAATCATCAGTAATCAAGAAAGGTTCAGTTAGGAAAGCAGTAACAAAATCATCACCATAACTTGTTTCCTTTCTTGCCCTTTTGCTTCTCCTTGGTTCTAAATCAGACTCATTATTAGTAGTGGAACAAGGAGCAATGGGTAAAGCATAAGAGGTGCTAGAGGATGGTACATCATTACTAATGCAAGAGATCTTTAAAGGAAAAGTGTTTTCAAAAAACTCAGCATCTCTTGCTTCAATAATGTTACCACTTGCATAAGAGTTGTTAGCACCCTTAACTAAAAAACGATAAGCAGAACTTTGATAAGCATAACCAATAAAGATAGAATCAACCGTTTTGGGACCAATCTTGTCCCTTTTGAAACTAGGTAAGGCAACCTTTGCTAAGCACCCCCACACTTTCAAGTATTTCAGGCTTGGTGCTCGACCTTTCCATAGCTCATATGGAGTCTTGTCCAGCTTCTTGTGACGCACCCTGTTCAAAGCATGACAAGCAGAAAGAATAGCTTCCCCCCACATATTATCAGGAAGCCCAGAACTAATAAGCATTGAATTCATCATATTTTTTAAAGTTCTATTTTTCCTTTCAGCAATCCCGTTTTGTTCGGGTGTGTAAGGAGCTGTTGTTTCGTGAACTATACCATTCTGTTCACAAAACGCCTTAAGAGTGTTAGGGTCATACTCACCCCCCCTATCACTCCTAAGTCTTTTGATTTTCCTGTCTAGCTGGTTTTCAACTTCAGCCTTGTACTTGAGGAACATCTCCTCAGCCTCATCCTTAGACCTGAGAAGATAAACCATGGTGAATCTAGAGCAGTCATCAACAAAAGTAATGTAATATCTTTTACCGCCCCTGCTTTCATAGTTTTAAAAATCCCCCAAGTCACTATGAACAATTTCTAGTACTTTTGTCTGTCTATGTATTGATTTAAAGGGTTTCTTTGCAAATTTTGCTTCAACACATACTTCACATTTTGCTAAATCAGTTTTAGAAAAGCTTAGAATCATGTTCATTTGTTTGAGTTTTTTAATTGAAGCAATATTAACATGACCCAATCTAGCATGCCATAAATCAATAGACTCAGCAATATAAGCAGAAGAAGTACTAGCTTTCTTATTCATAATTTCAATGGAAACATCAAGAGTAAACAACCCCCCATTACAAAAACCCTTTCCCAGAAATTCCCCATTGTGAGTAATTACTAGCCTATCAGAATCAAAGGACAACTTCAAACCAGCTTTCATAAGTAAACTACCGGAAATGAAATTCCTACGCATTTCTGGAACATGCAAAACATTAGTTAAAGTGAGTGTTTTTCCAGAAGTGAGAGTGAGAACGATCTTCCCCTTGCCTTGAACAGTTGCAGAAGCAGAGTTACCCATGAATACATTTTCACCATCAGTCTTCTCGTAGGAAGTGAACATTTCTTTGTTGGTGCAAATGTGCCTGGTTGTTCCTGTATCAACTATCCACTCAGCAACATCACCTGCCAGATTAGCTTCTGAAACAACAGCAATAAAATTGTTAGGATCAGCAACTGCTTCAACAAGGTGAGCTTGATTCTGATCTGGCTTCTTCTTGACCCTGCAATCCCTGGACTTGTGACCAGCCTTCCCACATTCAAAACAGTTACCCTTAAACTTATACTTCTGAATTTTCCCTTGAGGCTTGAACTGACTGCCCTTCCCCTTAAACTTATCAGAATAGAAATTGCCCTTAGGATCAACCAGATTAGCTTTAGCAGACCCAGAAAATACAGAGTGACCCTTATCCTTAATACGGTTCTCCTCCTCAATTTTTAGGTGACCTACGAGTTCCTCTAGGGTAAGATCTTTCTTCTTATGCATTAACTGGTTTCTAAAGTCTTTCCATGAGGGTGGCAGTTTCTCAATTAAAACAATAGCAAGAGTTATATCACATATACTCAAACCCTCGGCAGCCATAGCAATACAGATATTCTCATATGCATGAATCTGATCAATAATAGGTTTATCATCTTCAACTTGAAAACCTAACCATTTACTAACACAATAACGTTTCGTACCGGCATCATCAGTTCCATACTTTTTCTCTAAACCATCCCAAATATCCCTAGCATGATTATAGCCCATGTAAATGTCAAGCAAAACATTCGACATATGATGCAACAGCATTCCCTTACAGGTTCTATCATCCTTAGCAAACTTAACCTCAAAATCATGCAATTCATTATCATTAACGGGTTTCACAACATCAGAAATAACATACGCAACATCAATTTTGCTCCAAATAAAATCTCATCCTAACAGCCCAACGTTTATAATTTTTCCCATCAAGAGGTTCCAATTTCGACATATCAGGAATAAGAAATTTCGACATATTCATAGCCATAACATAATAAATGTCTTTTAGATTGTTAGCTAAATAAGTAATTGGAATGACTTAACTGGATATTGCGTAATACGAACTGAAACGATTGTCGTGTCGTGGCCGGACCACTGCTCTAAAAGACAATTCCGCACTACCTCCGATGCAGTAGAACGCTTGCGGTTTCCCTCCAGGGTTTACACGACACCGAGAATTATGTGCACTCACAATCCCCGATTGGAGACCAGAATAATTGCCCAGAAAGAGAGGAATTTGAGAAAGAGATTGCTAATAAGTTTCTGTATATTTTGTGGAAATAAACGATGAATTTATAGTGACGCTTTTGGGAAACTGTAACACCAAAAAACGGCTAGTGGAGAAGTTACGGGAGTAATGGGGAACTGCAACAGTCATAAAACGGCTAGTGGGGAGTAATGACGTGATTAATGGAGCAGTTTCCAAAGTTCTTGACCAAAAAGAATAACCCGGCCAAGTACCAAGTACCAAGTACCAAGTACCAAGTACCAAGTACCAAGTACCAAGTACCAAGTACCAAGTACCAAGTACCAAGTACCAAGTACCAAGTACCAAGTACCAAGTACCAAGTACCAAGTACCAAGGCCCAAGGCCCTCGCCCGAGCCCGGCCCGGTGCGCGCGCGCGCGTGTGTGTGTGTTGTGACCACCCATGCCACTCACATGCTTTCTTAAACAAATGTTTCCCTCAAACCCCCAAATATAAACATTGAATATGGTTTGTGTTTTTCCCATGTGGGACTTTTCATATTCCCACATTTTCCGACTCATTTTCTTTTGTATTCTCACTAGGATTTCCAACACTAGACACTTAGACGCATTGCTAGACTCAGACCCAGACTCATCCTCAGACTCGGGCTCGCTCATCATAGATCCTTCGCCCACAGTAATCTTGAACATTTTGCCATTTGGAGCAGATATCTTGAGAGACTTTCTCCATCTATTGACCATCTTCTCACTTGGAGTAATTAGCTTAGATGGGTCGAAATATTCGATTTGAGTGATCATTTGAACCATGGTGTCTTCGGAAATGGTTAGGGTTATTTCCTGACCAAATAGTAGACCAAAAGCTGATGAATCAAGGCATTCAGGGGTAGCCTTGCCTTGTATTGGAGGAGCATCCTCTAGAAAGTGACAGTCTTGAAAAAACTCGAACCCAGGGTAAAGGATCCCCTTTGAAGAGTCATAGAAAGGTTCTGGGAAGTCGAAGTATAAGTCATCCTCTCCTTCTTTCACGAATTGCCCATTGAGTGTGAGTTGATGAGGAGGTATTTTCAATTGATCTTTGCCGACTCGACGGGCCTTTAGCTTAGCCTTTTGCTACTTGTCATCGAACTTAGTTGGCTTGTATCCCAGTCGGCAACAGTTAGTCTGTCCTTGGGCCTTGAAAGGAGATTAGGTGGGTGGTGGCAGAGTAGTGCCCAAGAAACGCCCACGCTTGATCATCATGCGCTTTGCCATGGGATTCATTCTGGATTCGATGGCTCCAACTTCAGCACTGAATCCCCAAAGGTCTTCGTCTTTGTCATCATGTTCGATTTATATCAGAGCCTTGTCGGCTATTTTGGTCCTTCGATGGGACGCATGCAGGGTAATGACATTTCCTTGGACCTCCATTCGGACTTTCTGGTGGAGTGAAGATGGCACTGCTTTGAGGTCATGGATCCAAGGTCTTCCCAACAGGAGATTGAAACTTGCTTTGATGTTGAGCACTTGAAAGCTTACTTTCCGCTCGATCGGCCCTGTGCGGAGTAGTAGAGTGAGAGTTCACATTGCTTCCCGAAGAGTGTTGTCATAAGCACGAACACCTTGGGAGGAACTAGAAAAGTCACTAGGGTGAAACCCAAATTCTCAGCAGTGCGAAGAGGACACACATTGGTAGCTGATCCATTGTCCATTAGAGTCATGGGGATGATCTTGTCTTTGTATTCAACAGTCAGATAGAGAGCCTTGTGATGGCCTGCCCCCTCAGGTGGGAGGTCTTCATTAGTAAAGGTGATTCCTTCTTCCAGATTTGTAAGTAACCCGATCAACTCGTCAGGAGTGACTTCTGGGGTGACATTCAAGTTGACAAGAGCATTGATAAGAGCAGTGCGGTGCTCCACAGAGGAAGCCATGAGTTGCCAGATATTAACCTCTGCCTTAGTGCGCTTCAATTGCTTGATTAGAGGGTTCTCCTCGGTGGGTAGAGGAACATTAGTTGTCGGTGTCGTTCTGTTGGCTGGCTAGCTCTTGAATCCGGCCAGACCTAGTCATGACTTGAACACTGTTTTCTGCCTTAGGATCCAAGTACCAGTCGGTGCTCACGATTTCTCGGCATTCATCGTCAGAGATGTTTTCAATAGGAGGGTCCTGATATGTATCTTCATCATCGCTGGCCCAGATCCCACAAATGTCTCCTTGAGGTAACCCAGATTCCGAGTTTTCACTTGGCTGCACAAGGTGTAGCATAGGCGTTTGGTTGTGAAATATTTCCTCTACCTCGAAAGGGCCCACAGCATGGAAAAAAGTTTCTTGATTGTCCTCTAGAGCCCTTACGCGAGCCTCCGCTTCTTCAACACGTTCATAGAGCTCTGCTGCAGCTGCTGCTAGTGAAGTCATCTTGAATAGGATTTTGAGAGTATGAGTCTGAGCACCTATTTAGGACATGATTTTTAACTTTAGAACTTGAACTTCTCGACACATGGTATGTTATGCATGCAATGAATGAGACCTAAACCTGACTCTAAGTGCCACTCCGAAGATTCGGGATTTTGGGTTTTTGTACTTGTACCCGGGATTTGCAACCCATTGGAAATGTTTGAGAGGAGCCTTCATTCTTTTGTGGAAGTTGACTTTTTGCACTAGAACTTGGAATATCGAAAAATGAATATTTCGACCTATTGGAAATTGGACTATTTTAGGGGAATTTCAACCCATTCGAGAATTTTGGATATTGGACTTGTACTAGGAAATTGAATTTTGTATTATTTCAAGGGAATTTCAACCCGTCAATATTTTAGGGGATTTCAACCCGTTGGACTTGAAGTATTTGAAGGGAATTTCAACCCGATTGAAAGGGAATTGATTTTGTATTATTTCAAGGGAATTTCAACCCGTCAATATTTTAGGGGGTTTTCAACCCGTTGGATCTTGGAATGTTTGAAGGGAATTTCAACCCGATTGAATGGAATTGATTTTGTATTATTTCTGGGGAGTTTCAACCCGTTGGAAAATTGGACTTGTATTATTTTAGGGGAGTTTCAACCCAATTGGATTTCGAATTATTTTGGGGGAATTTCAACCCGTTACAAGTATTTGGAATGGGGTTTGTATTATTTCAGGGGATTTTCAACCCATTGGAAGATTGGAGTTGTATTTTTTCAGGGGATTTTCAACCCGTTTGAAATGTTTTGAATTTTGTACTGGGGACCAATAGAAAGAAAGAGTTTTTGTAACTTGAAGATGAATTTGAAATTTGAATTTGACTCGAAGTTTGAACTTTGAAATGGAAAAGACGCACTTTTGTATATAGGATATGAGGCTTTGTATTTTGAAAACTCCGGCATCATGCCGCCATGGTGTTGAGGGGTCGAATTTAGAAACTTGAAAGCCCGGCCTTATGCTGCCGTGGACTTGGAATCTTGAAGTATATGACTTGAGATTGAATTGAGGACTTCGAACTTGAGGTTTGAAATATAGAATAGAAATGTCGGCATTACGACGGCATGAATTTGGAATTTGACACTTGAAGCTTTGAATTTTGAAAGTTCGAGTTAGAAGGTTGGCATTATGCCGGTATGGGTTTGGATATTTGAACTTGAGATTTTGAGATTAGAGTTGGCAACTTGAGTTTGAGGTTTGACGACTTGAATGTTTGACATAGAAAAATCCGGCATTACGCCGTTGGATTTGAGTTTTGAACCTGAAATTTGACTAGAAAATCCGGCATTATGACGCCGTTGGATTTGAGTTTTAAACTTGAAATTTGACTAGAAAATCCGGCATTACGACGCCGTTGGATAGAGCCTTGAATTTGGAATTTGAAACTCGAAATTGGGACTAGAAAATCCGGCATTATGGCGCCGTTGGATTTGGACTTGAAAATTGAGGTTTTGGACTAGAAAATTTGAATTTGAACTCGAAACTCGAAATTTAAACTAGAAAATCCGGCATTATGACTCCGCTGGATTTGAACTTTGACTTGGAAACTTGAGGTTTGGATTTGAAAATCTGGCATGATGACGTCGTTGGATTGAATTTGAACTTTGAAACTTTGAATTTGGACTAGAAAATCCGGCATTATGACGCCGTTGGATTGAATTTGGAATTTGAAACTTTGACTAGAAAATCCGGCATTACGACGCCGTTGGATTTGAATTTTGAATTTGGCATCTGTGCGTGAGGCGTGTTTAAGGGTTTTGAATCAAATGTGGTGACACTTCTAAAGACCCTAAAATCGGCGATTTAGATGCATGAGGTTTGAATGATGCTCCTAGGGGTTTGGTTTCCTAGTTGGAGGCTAATGGGTTTTGGCAAGCTAGAACTCGAGGTTAGCCATTCACGCGTGCAAAGACGCCCACACAATGCACAAGTAGCACGTTGTCACACTAGTCATGAATATGAATGCGACATGCAAAGTTCTCAACCTAAGGTCGGTCTAAGTTTTGTATGATGCAAGTGGTCGGCTTAGGGTGTCAAAAGGTACTCGACTAAGAGACGGATCCGGCGATAACTTTCACATCCGCCTAAGGGAAGTGTGTGTCGGCAGACGGCCTCCATACTTGACATCGGGAATGTCAAGTAAATGCCAAGTTTCGGTAGGCGCGGAAATGGTCACACACTTTGGTCGGGAACCGTATGGAGAGTCACCATTTCGTTGCCCCCGGGGCTAGCCCGAATGTAGAACACAGTCGTTTGGGCAAAGGTAGGAATTCATTTTGCACAATATGGTTTTCGAAAAATGCATGAAATGCCTAGAAATTGAAATTGAAATCGTACTTGAATTTGAATTTGTAAAGCTCGTTTTTCGACACTCGTTCACGAGGTTTTAGAGCGTCCTTCCAGATTAAAAAATAGACTAACTCCAAACACGAAAAGTTGAGCAAAAGAGGGCAATAAGCCACTATGAGCCACTGTCCTGGATACAAGCAGTGGCGTTGGGCGCAGGGGCTGCGCCTAGCGCCAGTGCTGGCATCCAGTACTTAAGTAGATCAGTGGCTTTGTTGCTGGAAATCTGCTCGCATTTTCGAAATTGAAATTAGAAAATTTCCTAATGGAGTCGCCAGAATTGTAGGGGATTTTTTTTGTCCTCCTACAAAGGGGTGGTTTTTTAGAAAACTATTGTATTTTTGTACCTCGAAGGAATCGCCACCAAACATTGTTTAAATTCTCGTTTGGAAAGACCGCAATTGACTCTGTTTTGGATAAGGCTTTGAATCCTCGAAACGGATGGGTGAGATCCGGGCACGGGAACGAAATGCTTATTCCTCGAGCTTTAGAAATATTCAAGTACGTTGGCACAACATTTTCGAAAATATACCCTAGATTAGACTATGTGGGTTTGAATTTAGAGCAAATAGAATCTCTAATTGTATGGTGGTCACTTTGCTTTAAAGATTGATTTAAAGGAACCTCAGGCCGGTTTGTCCAAGAAATTATCTTTGTTAAGGGTGATGTAACCTTGTATTTTGTTGTATTTGGCATGTGCGGTGATGAAAGCAATAAAGCAAATAAAGCAACATCACAATACTAAATAAAGTGCGGAATTAGTAAATACAAGACCCCGTAGAAATGGACTAGGGAGTAGGTCCACATTGCCTAGAAATGGACTAGGCAAGTAAAGGTGCGGAATTGAAAGTGCAGAATTGAAATTGCGGAATTGTAAGTGCGATATTGAAAGTGCGGTATTGAAATTGCGGTATTGAAATTGCGGTATTGAAATTGCGGTATTGAAAGGTGCGATATTGAAATTGCAATATTGGAAGGTGCATAATTGAAACTTGTACTTGGGCACATGATATTCGAACGCCCAGCGGCTCCTTAAAAATAAGTGCGCCCGACACGAATTCAAAGCCTAAAATATCAACTTGGGAGAGGTTGCTTAACCCAAATATCCTAGACTTGCATATTAAACTTGAACTTGAAAACTTGAATATTGAAATATTGAACTTGAAAATGCTTGAACTTGTATATTGAATTTGAAAACTTGAACTTGTATATTGAAAAATGGAGTTTTGAATCTCAAAAGACTAAACCTTTAAGGATTAAAAGGTGTCATCTTTGATTACTCCATGCTTGAAAGTGATTCTAGTTCAAAGAAGTGATTGTAAACAACTTTGAACATCCTTGAATCTTGAAAGTTTGCATTTTTGTATTTTGAAAAGTTTTGATTTTTGAAAAACATGTATGATTGTTGCAAGTGGCATTTTTAATAATAAAAATGCCAACTTGCTAATCATTTTGAAATCAAAACAACATGATTGATTAGAGTGGGATTCAGATTTACCTATTTAGGTTTAGGCAAGAGCTCCCAATTGCTTTTGAATTAGAGATTTTGTATGTGTTTTGAAGGGTTTTTTATTTGTATTTTGAGGCGTAATGTCAGTATTACGACGTTGTATTATGTTTCTCCTCTCCCTTTTTATGCTGAAAATGAGGGGTATTTATTGAAGGAATGGGTGCAAGACGCCAGCACACGCCAGCGCATCACGCTGAGGCAGCGCTGTGCGCTGGGGACGTGGCGTGAATGCCGCCAAAGCAAGGACGCGGGCTCCGTCCTTGTTTCTTCTTGTACTGCTGTACCTTTGTATGAATAGTACTAGGCTTGGAGTTTTGTGTTTTCTTGGAGGTTAAGGCATTATTTTGCGTCTAAAAACAAGCCTTTCTCGGGTTTTGAATTCTGGTTGTACGGGACGGGGCCCGGCTTGCTCGGTTTTGTCGGTCGGCGCCCGAATTTGACTTGCCTTATATGATTTTGAGTGGAAAAGGCCAAGTAAAACCAATGGCATGGTCTACTAGATGAGATTGTACTTGGCTTTTCAAAGTTGTATTTTGTACCGAGTTCCGGGAGGGGAACGACCTCGGGAATCGGATTTTGGATTTTGAATTTGAAAATGTTCTTAGCAATTGGGATTTCCACACGGAGTTATTCCAACCACCTAGTAAGGATAATGGTATCGTCATCATCTCGGAGGGGAGACACAAATTAGGTGTCTAAAGAAGCCCCCACTTTGACTGAGCGTTCGGTTAGGAAAGCGCAAGTCAAAGTATTTCGAAAGCGACGGAGAATGATCAAGATGTTCCGCAATCGAGACCACTCTTTGTACGCCGGTACCTGCATAAAACAAGCGTTAGAAAAAAGGTATGAGTCTACCTCGGTGCGGTTGTGACGACTCCGATTTGTACTTGTACTTTTCCGCCTTTGGTTCAGGACGGAGCTTGGCATCGAAAATTTTGAATCTTGAATTTTTTAATCTTGAATTTTTGAATTCGAACACCCGGAGTTGATCCGTTGGGGATGTCCTTTCTGGGGATAAGAGCTTTTTACTGGCCCTTAAAATTTTGAAATTTTGACTGACTTTCCCGGAGCTTGGGTCCGTTGGGAGTTGAACGCCTGAGCCGTTGTATTTTTTGGACTTTGTAGTCTTGAAATATTCATCTGTTTGTACATGGAGATACAGGTGTATACCCGTTTTTTCGATGGATGACCTGATGCGATGTTTGATGCTATATAAGCGCCCCTTTCCGTACCATTTTAAGGAGCAATGTCTTCCTTTCTTTCTCTCTTTCTCTCTCAAAGGTCGAATTGTCTTCCTTTGGTCTTGTTCTTGCCTTATCCATGTAAGTATTTCATGTTTTGCTTATGAAATAACTCTAGGATTGCATGTAGTTTTGATTTTCTCGCACTTTGAAATGATGCTTGTATGCTTAAGCTTCTTGAATCTTGTATAAGATTGTTTGATAGCCACTTGAACTTGAACTGTTGGAACTTGTAGTTCTGATTTTTTTTTGAAAGTTTTCTTGAATGTCGTACCTGGTAGTTGTAGATAGTAGTCTCACTGGTGACCTAGCGGGGTCTCAGGTAGGGAAATAGGCTAGGATGCCTTGATGTTGTTTTGTAGAGTTTTGAAATGCTGGCTTCGGCATGGGTAGCCTAGGCGTTGATGTTGAACTTGTATACCTGCTTCAGCATGGGTTGCCTAGGCGTTGGTGTTGAACTCGTATACCTGCTTCGGCATGGGTAGCCTAGGCGTTGGTGTTGAACTTGTACTTTGAACTAGTGGGCTACTGGGGATTTGTTTTGACTTTGTATAGGATAGTATAGGATAGCCCCCAGTTTAGAATTTTGACACTTTATACTTCACATGATTTAGTATGCCTGGTCACACTCGGAGAAAGCTCGCCGAATCGTCTGTGGTTTGAGCTGCTAAGGAGGATGCTTCGGATGATGAAGCAGCTGCAATTAACGCACCAGGTGGGGGTATGGTTCCCCGGGAGGCGCCCACTTTTGTTGGTACTGGTTGGAGTCCTTCCGACCTGGTGTTTCGACCGGAGTGGCACTTGTCTCAGCGGCCTCGCGCTGGCTTGGTGAGTCTTGTACTGTGTTTTGAGTTTGTATCTTGTACTTGTATAGGTTTGGAACTGACTCGTTCACCTGTAGGCCGATGGAAAGCCGTTTCATACTTTCTGGTCCTTGGTGGAGGTTCAGAAGGCCTTTAGAGCCCTTCGTGCTGATGAGGAGGCCATGGAGATTTGGTCACAGACTGGCCTGACTGATTTCTGGCGTGCCATGGGAGGCACTTCATGGAGAACGGGGATCAAGCCCCGGCTGTGGGCTTTATTGGAGCGGTGGTGGGATACCACCAACACTTTCCACATGGCATGGGGGGAGATCACCATTACCCCCTTTGAGTGTGCTATGAACACGGGTCTTCCTTTTTCTAAGAGGAACGTGACCTTTGATCCGGAGCTGACGTGGCGCTCTGCCGCTGCCAGGGACTTGCTTGGCCCTGTTGTTGACTTGTCGGAGGACGACACCCATGCTTCTGTGACGGCGATTGTGGATGCTATCTACCGTGTAGGTGTGTCTGCGGAGCAGAGAGTTAGGCTCTTCCTCCTAGTTTTGGTGAGCAGAGTGATTGCCCCGAGCAGGAACAGTCGGGTGCACATCAGATTCCTGTCCGTTCTGCGGGAATTGAGGGCTGTTTCGAGCTACAATTGGGGTGGTTTGGCATATAGCCACCTCTTGTATGAGATGAGCGACCCGAGCATGGCTGCTCTTTGGAGTGTGCTGGAGGTATTTAAGACTCCTTGTACTTTGTATGTTGTACTTGTATGGTTGTATTTTATCTTGACTGATGTTTTGCTTGCTTCTTGAAAGATTTGGATATATGAGCACTTTCCGACTTTGGCGCCAGATCGTACTAGAGATGCGGCTTACCCGTATAGAAGCGGTGCGCGTTAGGGTGCCTCTGGCGACCTCCCTCAGAGCTTGGACAGTTCTACCTGCTACCGAGGTAATCCTTTGTACTGTTTTGCTCTCTTGTATTTGTATTTGTATTGTTGCCTGAGTTGTCTGCTTTGCAGGTGGTATGACGTCCTTTTGCCAATGCGCTTTTACCTGCCTCGGCTGCTCGTGCCCATTTCCTGTCTGGGCGGCGGGTTTTGCTTCCAGGGGTGTACCGCCACATGTGGTACCTAGGGGAACGAGTGTCCCTTCAACACAATTCGGGGGATAGACTTGTCCCCAAGGACCCACTGGGGTCCGTGCTGGCGTTGGATGAAGAGCTTGCCCGGCTCTATGTGGAGGCTAGGGGCGATGCTGTTTGCCGCTCTTGGAGGGATTTTGTACACAAGAAGGGGAGCTATGAAGACTTCCTGAGGAGGCTGGCTTCCCCAGTACGCTTGGTACTGCGGGTGAGCTTTTGAACCTTGTATCTTGTATTCTTGTATTCTTGTATTCTTGTATCCTTGTATTCTTGTATGATTGGATGTTTGTATGATTGTATGATTGTATGAAGGAAGAGGAGGTTGATCCTGAGGACATTCCCCATGCTGATAGGATCCTCCGCTATGAGAACTCGGACGGGGAAGAGGTGGTGGAGACCATCCCTGTAGCTTCTCCTCCGCACCGGAGATCGTATGATGCTGTACCTGAGCATTATGCTGCTGTAAGTACTGTTGCACTTTCTTGAAACTGATTGTAATTTTGTATTTGGAAATTGATCTTGAATTTTGTATGCAGGCGTCTCGGGCGAGAGTGCGTCGCTGGATGCTTTTGCTTGATTCCTGGACGAGGCATTGTGCCAAGCTGACCCAGAAGCTTTCTGGCCGGGACAGAGAGGTGCGTTACTTGATCTTGAAATTTGTATTCTGGAAATTCGAACTTGGATGTTGATTCTCAAAATTGTATTTTGTATAGGAGCGCCGTCGAGATCGTAGAGGATCCGTTGACAGAGAACCTCAGGTGGAGACGTCCTTGAGGCAGGAGGGACCGAGCTTGGAGCTGGGACAGGGTCCGGTGCTGGTGCTCATCAGAGGCATTCTGATGCTGAGCGGGGAGCTTACCCTTTTGTACACGTTGATCCTACCAGGCATTCGTTTGGAGGTGCAGGCAGTTCACGGCCCTTTGTTTCTTCCCCTGGTTACTACTTCGGAGGGAGTGGTCCTCAGCCTTGGGGTGCAGATTCCTGGCTTACTATGTAAAGATGGAGATGATGCGTCAGGCTCAGGTGTTTGCGTCGTAGCCGTATATGGCGATGTCGCCGCCTTATCAGTATTCCTCTCCTCAGCAGGGAGTTCATCCCTCTCCTGGCACACTTCGTATCTCGGAGCAGGATCCTAGTACCCCTGGGACGGAGCTGGATAAGGATCTGGAGCGCCTTAGGAGGCGGAACAGGGATAAGGCCCTTGTGGTTGATATCACTGTTGGTGACGACTCGGACTGACCCTGCATGGTAGCGAGTTCCAGCTTACTTGGGTTGGTTTTGTATAGGATGGATTGTATTGTATTTGTATGGATTTGAAACTTGAATTTTTGTATGGTTGTATGGCTTTGAACTTGAATTGGTTTGAAATTTTTTGAAGATTGGCTTTTGTATGTTTGAATGTTTGGAATTGTATGTGTTGTGTGTGCCTTGAAATTTGTGGCTAGATGAATGCATGAGAATTTTGCAAAAAATTTGAAAAAATTTGCCCCATTTTTCGGGTGTATATACCCACTATAATCCCCCACTTTGACTGAGGTTTTTTGGTTAGGAAAAGCACAAGTCAAAGTATATTCAACTCTTGCTTATGCACATGCAGACTCGACTTAGGACGCCGACCTACAATGCTTGAATTTTGAAATTGATCTGAAATCTGCCCGGATCGTTGATCCGGACTGCTTGAAATTGTGCGGCTTGCGGCTTTGGAATCTTGAATAATGGAGGTTGTACTCTGCTGTCTGAAACACTAAAGAGTGTGTACTCGGAGTCATAAAAGAGGATGGTGGCCTCGTCCTTTGATGCAGGTCCCTGCGCCTGGCGCAGGCTTGGTGCCTGGCGCCTGTGAGCTGTCGTGCAAGCCGACTCTTGTATAAATAGGGAGGTTGTCAGATCACTTCTTGCATCAATCCTTCCCTGCTACCATTGCATACTGCTTCCTCACGAAAAGAAGAGAGAATATGGATGTGTCCTTTGAAAATGCCTTGAACTCGTGGCTTGGTTCGCTAGGCAAATTGGAGAAAAGGGAGCTTGATGGCATGCATCTTGGGGTGCTCGTCTCTTTCCGGTTTGTAAAATTGGATTTGCACTTCATTCTTGCCGCTCTGGAGGCTTGGGATCCAAATCATCATGTCTTCCGCTTTGGAAATAATGAGGTATGTCCCCTCCCTGAGGAATTTAGTGCCATATTGGGGTGACCCATTATGCTGGAGCCATGCATGCCCAGTGATGAGGAACACTTTTTCTTGAGTTTTGAAAGGTATTTGGGCTTGAAGCACCCATTTTTGAGTGATGTTTTATATGGCAGAGGGGTGGATTTGTCCCTCTTTGTCACCTACTTTGCTGGGCTTGATATTCCCAAAGCATTCCGCCTGAGAGCCTTGAGTTTTTGTATATTCGTTCGCTTTCTCTTTCCGAAACCTTTGGATGCCTGTAAACCAAGGTTCATCTTTGTCTTGCTCGACGTCGTCAATATCATGGACATATGCTGCTTCTTGACGTGTTTCAATTGTAAGTGGCATTTCAGCCATGCCGCTTGGAATGTTGATCATTGAGGCCAGTTTTGCCAGTGCATCGGCGAATTGATTCTCCTCACTTTCCATTTCTCGGAAATTTGATTGATGATTAGGGAGGAATCGTCGTACACTCGAAGTTTCTGGATACCTAGCGCTAAGGCGGCTTCCAGGCCCATGATGCATGCTTCATATTTTGCCGCATTGTTTGTGACGTTGAATTGCAGTTTTGCTGATATTGGAGTGTGAGTGCCGTCTGGGGCTACTAGGATTACTCCAACACCACATCCGTTCTGGTTGGAAGCACCGTCAAAATGCATTAACCAAATGTCATCACTGGTCATTAAGATTTGCTTGTCGGGTAAGTCGTAATCTTCCCCTTCTGCCTCGACAGGACAGTCGGCTAGGAAATATGAGACTGCTGAACCCTTGATAGACTTCTGTGGAATGTATTTGAGGTCGAATTCTGCTAGCGTGACGAACCATCTGGACAACCGTCCGTTGAGTGCTGGTTTTTCGAATAGATACTTGAGAGAATCCGCTTTGCTGATCACATGTACTGTATGGGAGAGCATGTAGTGCCGTATTTTCTTTGTGGCCCAAACCAAGGCGATGCTGAGTTTCTCGAGCTGAGTGTATTTGGTCTCGTACTCAATCAGCTTTTTGCTTATGTAGTATACGGCGTTCTTCTTGCCTTCAATTTCCTGGGCAAGCATAGCCCCAACTGTTGAATCTGTTGTTGTGAGGTAGAGCCGGAGGGGAATCCCTAGCATGGCTGGCTTTAGTACTGGTGAATTGGAAGGGTAGCTTTTGATTGTGCCGAATGCATGCTGACAGTCGTCATCCCACACTTTGGGCTCGCTTTTTCGGAGCTTTCGAAATACCGGTTCACAGATCATCGTGAGTCTTGAAATGAACCTGCTGATATATTGTAGTCTGCCGAGAAAACCCCGAATTTCCTTTTTATTCGTTGGTGGTTGCATATCCAGAATTGCTTTGATTTTCGAAGGATCAGCCTCTATGCCCCGAGAGCTGATAACATATCCGAGTAACTTGCCTGACGTTACCCCGAATGCACACTTTTGAGGATTGAGCCTCATATTGTATTGTCTGAGCCTGTTGAAAAACTTTTGAAGTACTGAGGTATGCTCATGTCTCTCTTTGGATTTGACAATCATGTCGTCGACATATACCTCAATTTCCCTATGAATCATATCGCTCATGATGGTTGTGGCTGTTCTTTGATAAGTTGCTCCTGCGTTCTTTATACCGAACGGCATAACTATATAGCAATATGTGCCCCACTGAGTGATGAAGGTTGTCTTCTCCATGTCCTCCTCTGCCATGGGAATCTGATTGTAGCCTGCGTACCCGTCCATAAAAGAGAGTAAGGCATGATTTGCGGTGTTGTCGACCAAGATGTCGATGTGAGGCAATGGAAAACCGTCTTTTAGGGCTGGCCCTATTAAGATCTCTGTAGTCCACACACATTCGTCCTTTCCCATCTTTCTTTAGAACTGGGACGACATTTGCGATCCATTCTGGATATTTTGCTTCTCGAATAAACCTGGCCTCTAGCTGCTTGGAGACCTCTTCTTGAATTTTGAGGGAATCATCCGGTTTCATGCGACGAAGTTTCTGTTTGATGGGTTTTGAACCAGGAATAAGGGGAATTATATGCTGACCGATGCTTGGATCAACCCCTGGCGTATCATGATAGGACCATGCGAAGACGTCTACATACTCTGAAAGTAGCTTGATAAGATCGTCCCACTCTGCTTGAGAAAGAGTTAAACCAATCTGAACTAGTTTTGAATCACTGCTGTTAGAAGGGTTGATTTTTTCTGTTTCCTCAATTATGGGCGTCCTGTTTTCATGATTTTCGATAGCTTTTAGAAATTCAAAGTCAGTTTCTTGTGAAGCAAAGTTGTTTGGATTAGGATTGTGTTTTGAATTAGGACTCGAAGAGTAAGTAGAAATTGAAGTGTTATTGAAATAGGCAATCATTACATCGACTGTTTTGACTTGAAGCTTGGCCTTTAGAAGCTCTTGATTGATGCAAGACTCTAGTTCTAGACACTTAGACTCATTGCTAGACTCGGACCCAGACTCATCCTCAGACTCGGGCTCGCTCATCATAGATCCTTCGCCCACAGTAATCTTGAACATTTTGCCATTTGGAGCAGATATCTTGAGAGACTTTCTCCAGCTATTGACCATCTTCTCACTTGGATTAATTAGCTTAGATGGGTCGAAATCTTCGATTTGAGTGATCATTTGAACCATGGTGTCTTCGGAAATGGTTGGGGTTATTTCCTGACCAAATAGTAGACCAAAAGCTGATGAATCAAGGCATTCAGGGGTAGCCTTGCCTTGTATTGGAGGAGCATCCTCTAGAAAGTGACAGTCTTGAAAAATCTCGAACCCAGGGTAAAGGATCCCCTTTGAAGAGTCATAGAAAGGTTCTGGGAAGTCGAAGTATAAGTCATCCTCTCCTTCTTTCACGAATTGCCCATTGAGTGTGAGTTGATGAGGAGGTATTTTGAATTGATCTTTGTCGGCTCGACGGGCCTTTAACTTAGACTTTTGCTGCTTGTCATCGAACTTAGTTGGCTTGTATCCCAGTCGGCAACAGTTAGTCTGTCCTTGGGCCTTGAAAGGAGATTAGGTGGGTGGTGGCAGAGTAGTGCCCAAGAAACTCCCACGCTTGATCATCATGCGCTTTGCCATGGGATTCATTCTGGATTCGATGGCTCCAACTTCAGCACTGAATCCCCAAAGGTCTTCGTCTTTGTCATCATGTTCGATTTATATCAGAGCCTTGTCGGCTATTTTGGTCCTTGGATGGGACGCATGCAGAAAATAGAATCTCTAATTGTATGGTGGTCACTTTGCTTTAAAGATTGATTTAAAGGAACCTCAGGCCGGTTTGTCCAAGAAATTATCTTTGGTAAGCGTGATGTAACCTTGTATTTTGTTGTATTTGGCATGTGTGGTGATGAAAGCAATAAAGAAAATAAAGCAACATCACAATACTAAATAAAGTGCAGAATTAGTAAATACAAGACCCCGTAGAAATGGACTAGGGAGTAGGTCCACATTGCCTAGAAATGGACTAGGCAAGTAAAGGTGCGGAATTGAAAGTGCGGAATTGAAATTGCGGAATTGTAAGTGCGATATTGAAAGTGCGGTATTGAAATTGCGGTATTGAAATTGCGGTATTGAAAGGTGCGATATTGAAATTGCAATATTGAAAGGTGCATAATTGAAACTTGCACTTGGGCACATGAGATTCGAACGCCAAGCGGCTCCTTAAAAATAAGTGCGCCCGACACGAATTCAAAGCCTAAAATCTCAACTTGGGAGAGGTTGCTCAACCCAAATATCCTAGAATTGCATATTGAACTTGAACTTGAAAACTTGAATATTGAAATATTGAACTTGAAAATGCTTGAACTTGAAAGGATCCTAGTTTAGAGAAGTAGTCATGAATAACCCTAAACATGGTGGGATCTTGAAATTTGAAAACTTGAACTTGTATATTGAAAAATGGAGTTTTGAATCTCAAAAGACTAAACCTTTAGGGATTAAAAGGTGTCATCTTTGATTACTCCATGCTTGAAAGTGATTCTAGTTCAAAGAAGTGATTGTAAACAACTTTGAACATCCTTGAATCTTGAAAATTTGCATTTTTGTATTTTGAAAAGTTTATATTTTTGAAAAACATGTATGATTGTTGCAAGTGGCATTTTTAATAATAAAAATGCCAACTTGGTAATTATTTTGTAATCAAAACAACATGATTGATTAGAGTGGGATTCGGATTTACCTATTTAGGTTTAGGCAAGAGCTCCCAATTGCTTTTGAATTAGAGATTTTGTATGTGTTTTGAAGGGTTTTTTATTTGTATTTTGAGGCGTAATGTCAGTATTACGACGTTGTATTCGGTTTCTCCTTTCCCTTTTGATGCTGAAAATGAGGGGTATTTATAGAAGGAATGGGTGCCACAAGCCAGCACACGCCAGCGCAGCACGCCGAGGCAGCGCTGGGCGCTGGTGACGTGGCGTGAATGTCGCCAAAGCAAGGACGCGGGCTCCGTCCTTGTTTCGTCTTGTAGTGTTGTACCTTTGTACGAATAGTACTAGGCTTGGAGTTTTGTGTTTTCTTGGAGGTTAAGGAATTATTTTGCGTCTAAAAACAAGCCTTTCTCGGGTTTTGAATTCCTGTTGTACGGGACAGGGCCCGGCTTGTTCGGTTTTGTGGGTCGTCGTCCGAATTTGACTTGCCTTATATGATTTTGAATGGAAAAGGCCTAGTAAAACCAATGGGATGGTCTACTAGATGAGATGGTACTTGGATTTTGAAATCGGATTTTGAAAGTTGTATTTATACCGAGTTCCGGGAGGGGAACGGCCTCGGGAATTGGATTTTGGATTTTGAATTCGGAAATGTTCTTAGCAATTGGGATTTCCGCCTGGAGTTATTCCAACCACCTAGTAAGGATAATGGTATCGTCATCATCCCAGAGGGGAGACACAAATTAGGTGTCCACAAATTACAAACAAACTTAAACATCATTGAATCTTCAAATTTTGTATTTGTATCACATAAAGTGTGGATTTTGCAAAAGTATATGATTGTTGTAAGTGACACTTTTAAGAATAAAAGTGTCAACTTTACTAATAATTTTGAAATAGGAATCATAGCAACATTGTATATTAAGTTGGGATTCGGAAATACCTAGTTAGGTTTAGGCTAGAATTCCTTTTGGAGCTCCCAATTGCTTAGAACTTTGTAATTGTATGAGATTTGTGGAGAGTTTTTGTATTTTAATTTGAGTGGCAATTTTTGTATTACGACGTTCTGTTTTCGATTTTCCGTCCCTAAATTCTTAGAATTAGGGGTTTAAATAGGAAGATTTGTAGCTAAACGCCAGCCCACGCCAGCGTCCAGCGCAGCTGATAAGGCGATTTTCCGTCGTTGAAGAGAGAACCGCCTAACAAAATTTATAAACTCCTAACTAACCGGCTATATTGACTATAGCAGCAAGTATAGGAATCGTCCCAAGAGAATGAATATGTTTGACTTTTCAATCTAATGCGTTCAAAAGCTAGTTCGGATGGAAATTGAGTTTTTGTATTAATCTAATGAAAGCAAGAAAAGCACGAAATGCAAACAAATAAAGAAATTCTAGAGATTTCGGGAATCGACAATGGAAATTGAATCAAGGGATGAACAAGGTCATAACAATCATGATTATGCAAAGACTTGATGCATAGGGGAATAAAACTAATGACGTGCTCGCCACCTCTCGTATAGAGAACGTGAAGCATGTAATCTATGGAAGAGCTTTCGCCTAATCCTAAACTAGACCACTTGCATATAAGACCTACTATTCACTTGCACAAAAGAGGTTCACCATGTCTTGCCAAACCAAAACTATGCATTCCAATAAATTCTAATCTACTAGCATTTGCATATACTACTTAATTAGTCATGGAAATCCTATCATCAACTCACATTTAATCACAACATCAATCATGAATTTCCCCTAAATTCTCCAAATTCATTCCCAAGGCCTTAACCCTAACCTCTAGACTAAGACTACTCAATTAGCATGATTAACATCAAGATTAAACTAAAACTAATCCTAATCATGAAACTAATTGAATTAAAGAAACTAATTGAATTAATAAAAATCTGAAAATTCAAATATCAAAATTGGGGGAAAAATCAAGAAAATTCAAAAATATGAAACTAAATCTAAGATTCAACAATGAAATAAAAGCAAGAATGAAATTAATGAAGCACTAAAGGAATGAAAGAACAAATCAAACAAATAATTAGAATTACACCTTGAATTGTTGAAATTGCATCAAAATTGAAGAACAAAAATGAAGAACAAAGCTCAAATGAAAGAGAAAAGAAATCTGAATTTGATGTTTGAATCAACTAAGAACTAAGAATTTGAAGCTAAGAATCCTAATCCTAACCTCTAATCTAACCCCTAACCTAATTCTCTCTCTAAAATTATAAGCTAATTCTAAGAAATGAAAATCTAAAAATGAAATTATGTAAAATCTAATTGTTGCGATTTCGTATTTAAAGCTCTCCGCGCAGCTGTGCGACCGCACTAGAGAAGCCGTGCGCTCGCACAAAACACCACTGAGCCACTGCATGAATTTCGCAGATTTGTGTGCTCGCACGGGCAGAGCTGTGTGCTCGCACAGAAGTTGTGTGCTCGTACAGAATAGTTGTGTGCTCGCACAAAGCAGCTGCTGCGGCTCTGCTCGCGTTGTTACTGCTATTCTTCTTGCTTGTTGCTGCTACTTTTCTTGCTCATTTCCACTGCTCTTCTTGCTCATTGCTGCTATTCATGTGATGTTACAAGGCTGCTATCAAGGCACTCAAGTGAGCAGCAGCGAAGCTCAAACAACACCAGCCAAGTAGGTGCTCGTGTACTGCTTGTGTTTGCTCGATTGCTGATGTTGTTGTGGCTTCTTGCGTGTGTTGTTGTTGGGGATCTGCTGCGCTATTCTTGCTTGCTTTGCTGTTGGTTGTGTAGCTGCTACACGGTAATGCAGAAGCGCTCTTGAGGCTGCAACAAAGGCAAGTAAACAACTGCTACAAAGGCAAGTGCACAAGGCTGTTGTTGGTGCCTTGTTTGCGTGTCGTTACTACTGTTCTTGTGCTGCGTGCATAGCTGTTGTACTTCCTCGTGAGGTTGCTAATATGTGGTTGTTTGCGCGCTACACTCTAACCCAAATGCTCATGGCTCGCAACATCATTGGTGCATATTAATAAGTAACGTAGCACGTTAGAAAATCGCAATACATGTTATTAAAAATCGAAAACATTATTATTAATTCGATTAACAATTTTACAAATCGTAAAACATATAACTCGTCGACAAGCATATTGACACATTAATAATACGTTAATACTCAAAACGAACCTTACGCAACAAGAATGCGAACAAAAGGCACGTTTAGAGCAAAAACGACTAAAATATACGCAAGACGAGAAAATGTTACGACAAATGCAAAAATGCAATAAACGAACTAAAAACGATAAAACTAAGCGAAAATAATAATAAAATGCTAATAAAATGAACTAAAATCCTAAGCTAAGAGCGACATAAATGTCGCTCATCAAACTCCCCCAAGCTAAACCTTTGCTTGTCATCAAGCAAAGCTAGAATGAGAAACGGGAAGGAGAATGAGCTTATTTATGAAAAATCAAAATTACAAAAATAAGACCTACAATAATGCACACTAACTCACTTTCTTAGGAATAAAGGTTGCATTTAAGCACATGCAACAAGCTCTTTAAACCCCACAATCGCTCATGAGGGCGAGTGGGATCTCGCAAGGGTTTCCAAAGAGAGTCACCCATAACTCTTCCAAAAATTGAATCAAGGCAAGACCTAAAAAGGAAAACAAACCAAGAAAAAGGAAGAAAAGAAGAAGAAAGAAAAGAAAAAGAAAGAAAGGAAAAGAAAATAAAAAAGAAAGTAAAATGAAAAATGAAACTACAAAACTCAAGAAATGGGCCTTTATTATGGAACGAGCACAAAAGAATGCTCATATTACTAACTAAATAAACGAATGCACGCTAACCAATGTCCTAAGTCGAGTGAAAGATTCAAGTGTCAAGCAAAGAGAACTAAGGGTTCGCACTTATCAATTCCCCTTCAACCGAGCATACCACGTCAAATCTCTAGATCCCATCCATCCTTAAGAATAACTTCTCATGACGCCGCGAAGGCGCCGGAAATCAAGAATTACAAGGGAGAATAGAAGTTTACTCGACATCTTAGCATGACAATCCATTCCATAAACTTGACCAAATCCTCCCTCCACCGACAAAGACTCAACTCAAAAGGGTCAAGAGGACTTTTTAGGGTGTATCGTTAGGCTAGGGGTAAGGTGTGGAACAAATTTGGTAATTGGTGCTCATTCCTAAAGTGAAACGCAATAAATGAACTCAACTCAAGCAAATCAAACCAAAAACAAACTCATACCACTTATTTGGGGTACCCCCAAGCTTATTCAACAACAATTCTAAACTAACACTCTTTTTAAACTATTCTTGATTTGATTTTCTCTTTTTTTTGTGTTTCAAATGAAACTTTTCTCATTGCCTTGTTTTTTCTCTATTTTTGGATTTTTCAAAACTTTCCTTTCTCTTTTTGCATATGCATCATTTATTCACTATATACAACATAATTCCCAAACTTTGCCATTCATACCAAAATCAATCATTCCTCCACTTTGCATATTCATTCAAAACCATCAAGCATCACAACTCAAAGCTTCACTATCACTTCTAAGGGTGAAAACAAAACAAAGGCTATTAGGCTTGAAATGTTCTTATCAAAAATGAAGGGGCAAGGCTTAAATGGCTAGCAAGGGGGAAAATGCAAACAAAAATATATGAGAAATAGAAAATAAAGTCCTAAACTAAAAAGAAAAATAGTCACCGAAAGAAAATGCCTCTATCGTCCCCTAAAGTAGTTCGACCGCGGTCTCGGGAAGGAAATAGTCAAATTCGAGAGATAAGAAAGTCAATGTCAAGGATCCATGCCACTCAATATGTTTATATGTTTTTGGGCTAATATAAACATGGTCCTCACATGGGACCAAATACTACTCTCTCCGGTTTCAAGTCACTAGAGAGATCGACACCATCTTACCACAAGCCAAGGTTTCAAGACGCATGCTACCCCAAAGTTCTTCCAACTTTCTTAACACCTAAATCTTAGATTCGACCCAAGACATTGAAAACCGTGCAAACATCTACCAATTAGGAATAAAAGCATTCTAACCTTCAAGTTCCAATTTTATTTGCCCAAATCAAGAATAATGCCTAAGAAACCTAGAAAAACTTGCCTTGAAAAAGATCGAAAAGGAAAAAGAAAGAAAGAGAAAAGAGAAAGAAAAGAAGGAAAAGAAAAGGAAATTAGATTCAAAAAGAAAATAAAGAAAATGAAGAAAATCAATGAAACTAATCAAGAAATCTGCACAAAATCCAAAATATTCACAAAATCAAGCATTCCATCACATGGAGATCAAAGTAGCAATCCAAACAATAAAATCTCCCCCCAAGCTTGAATTAGGCCATGTCCTCAAGGCCTAAAACAAAACTAGGAGGGGCACAACTACCCATTCAACCAATGCCCCACAAGAAATATGCCCGACCCAAAGAATTAATGCGAGTTAGAAGGATATTACCGGAGATGTTGTGGGAGCAAGTCCCGCAAAGAACCGTAATAACGAACGAACTCACCAAGAAGAATAGTCGGACATGGCAAAGATGGATGCAAAGATTTCCACAACAAGAAAGCTTGAGGCACAAAAACTTCAAAAATCAAGAAAAATTAGTATACATGGGCCAAATGGCCAACACCCACGGGTTGCCTCTCGAGAAGCGCTCTTTTTAGTTCATTAGCTTGACGCCTATTACCTCTAGTAAGTACCCCGACAACGATCGCAATAGTTTGTCATATGCAATGGCAAACATATCCAAGTGTAACAAGTAGGAAAGAGTCAAATGAGAAGCAAGCACAAAGTAGAATACAACTCTATGCCTACGAGGTGTGGGGTGCCAAGAGTAAGAAAAATAAAAAGGAAAAGTAAGAAAATAAGAAGAAAAATCAAAAGTAGAAAGAGAAAAGGGGAAAAGAGAAGCCTCATGCTCATTAACGAACTCTTTTTGGGTGGCAAGAGAGCCAATTTCCTCAGTATTGTTCAAACAAGGCAATGGGGAATGAATGGGGGGGTGGAAAATCCTCAAGTGGTGGACACCTACTTTTGTCCCCATTCCCGCAAGGGAAAGGTTCGATGATGAAAGCATAAAAACTCCACTTGACAACGCATCTCCTATAAAATAAACGAATCTCGATTCCCCATTTCATTTCACCCGAAACCTGCTATTTATGGAAACCTGCTAAAAATAGTAACTGCCGTAAAAGGTAGCTTCTAAAAGTGGCAAATCATAAAAGATAGAAACCTGTCAGAATTAGGTGTTGCATTCCAACATAAATCCTAAATGAGATAGAAAACTGCGAGAATCCTATTCCTAATATGATTCGGAAATAAGAGTTACGTATTAATTGAAATCCTAAGGAGCCTAGAGTTCGTAACGGGCCCGGATGCATTCCGTCACAAAATTGATACGCGCTAAAAGACTCGAATTAATCTCAAACTCTACGGATTTCAGGAATCCGAATCTGGCTAAAGAAAACAGCCCAGACCCTATTTTCAACGCCTGGCTCTGGGCGCCGAAATCTTCGGCGCCCAGGCCTGGGCGCTGAAAATACCTGGGTACGTATTTTTTCCTAATTCTTTGTGAATTAGAACTCTGCAATTCTATCTTTCCACGAACTCTTCCCTATAAATAGCCCCCTAAATTCGACGTGAAAGACACACAACAACACACAATTATATTCTGAGTATTGACTCCAACCCTTAGCCTAAGCCTCTCGCTGCGAAACTGTTCACGCGTTCTGTCGAAATCGATCCATCAATCGAACAGAACGTATCCTGTCCCATAATTGAGGTTCGTTAAATAAAAAGGAGAAATAGCAAAGTCAAAGTGGTTAGTTTTCTGAGAACCATGACGCACCTCTCAAGGGTGCGTCGTAATGTGTCCCTTTTCGATGATTTAACTGCTTTCCTCGCCCTTTTTATGAACTGTTACACTAACCTAATCTGATTGTTCTATCACGCCTAACAAATATAATATTTTTGGGAAATCGGATTATCATGCTAGGTCCCTCAATGCTATTTAAATCAGATAATCACGATCGAATGAGTATTATATGTTGCATATTGCTAAAATCAACTCAGATTAGTCTAATAGTTAACGCATGTCCCTTCAATTATTTATGCTGAGCTAGTAAGGATATCCTGCCTCTGGAGTTATCGACGAGCGAAGTACTCCTCTCGGTAGTTACAGTCCCCCGAACCCTCAATCTCTACCTTGCGGGTGTATATTGAGAGATCCCCACACCAGGGATCACAAGGGAACCTACGGCTGTCGTGGTCAAACATAATTGCACTCCCTTTATGTCACGATAACCGGGTTTTGTCAGTTTTTCTCATTGTCGTTAAAAACTGAATGGCGACTCCTATATTACTAGTCAATTGGGTGTATACTCACAGGGAATCCAATTACACTTGATTGAATAAAAAGAATCGTCACACCCACGAGGGACGAGGTCATGCATTAGCCTCGTGCTTTTTCGACCCCCTCACAGTGGTGACTCCACTGGGATAGTGAAGGAAATACTCGTGCTTGTAGGTAATCAAAATAGCCGAAGGGTGAAACGATCCTACCCCGCGTTTATTTCCCCATCAAGTTGGGACGACCAGAAAATCAGCATATTAATGTGAACGGGCAGAACATCATAACGAATCTCGGCTCCCTCGGGAGTTGGGACTAAGGATACCCTTTTTCGCCAATAGGGGGGTGCATACGCCGCGCATGTTTCCCACTCGGTACTTGTGCAGGTAGTACACCTATCCAGAACCCAATCGCTCGCTCATTAGGTCCCTCTCGCCTGCATGCCCCCTTGGCTTGCACTTGCGGGTTGGCCTCTTGAGCGAAATTCGTCTGTTGAAGACACTACCTCGACCGGGGCATGTGTTGGATCTATGATAGAAGCGTTACCAAGCCAGGCGCAAATAAACTACCCATAGAAGCCTATCATAAACCACGTGGCATATTTAATTTTCAAATCCATGTTTGTAATGTAGTTATGTGTAGCGAAATATGTGATTGTGTGTGACAAACTATCCTAGAAAACCAACGACCTTAAAAATTGCCCAAACATTCATAGACTAATTTGCCAAAGAGTTATACCGAAACACGTGTTCCGCGAACCCGAATGATCGCCACAAAATAAGCGACGCTCGGGATGGCCTGTAACGAATCCCACAAACGCTGTTACGCGTAAAGGACGTTATTAGGCAAGCACGCAAGTCGAAGTCGCATAAACAGAAGACAGAAAACGAGAACCAGCCAGGGACGAATTTTCAACGCCCCTGGCTGGGCGCCAGAATTTCTCACGCCCCTCGCTGGGCGCTGAAGTTGCTGCTTGGCCTTCTGGTCAGGCGCAGCAGCCTCGGTGCCCGCGCGAAAGGAAAATACGTAGCGCAAAAAAATGTTCATAAAAAAAGAATTCTACGAGGGCATAAGAAAAGCGCTCGATTTCAAAAGCGACTCGCAAAATAATTAATAACTCGTTGTGTCGTTGTTAGGCCTCCTACGACGACAATACCCGGCACCAAAACCGAACGTGCTAATAACTATGAATGGCACACGGGCAAGTGTTTCGAAAATCCAAAGAATGACCAAAATCAAAAAAACCAAAAAGTATACCGACAAAAGAAAAAGTGAAAACCAATTTAGAGAGTCGAAGTCTAGACTAAGTAATGCTTGAAACTTTGGGAACCTAAACTTTAGCTTATCTTATGCCTAGGACTGGTCTTGGTGCCGATCGGGGAATCAACGGTTAGTGCGTCTCGAAGATACATCGCCAACACCAGGTTTAGTAACTCCAAGCTCCGTCCGTCGTCCCTCATTTCAAGGATCTCCGCTTCCCCAACCTCGATTCGCACCTTCAAACATGTCCATCGAAGATTTGCGAGACCAGGTGGTCCAAATGACCCAAATTATGGGCCAACTGAAAATGGAAAATGAAGCTTTAGCGGCTGCGCAAGCCAAAAATGACCTCGATAACGAGAAGATGATTGAAAAAATGGTTCTACAACAAACCATGGGGAGCAAATACTTGTCCCTCGATCCTGAACCTTTTCCTGGCAAACTACCAGAAAAGTTCAGTTCATCTGACTTACCAAAGTTCAAGGCCACGGACAACCCCCGTGATCATCTACTGAGCTTTGTGAATGCCATGAACTTGAAAGGCGTGGACAAGTCTATGTACCTACCTGCCTTTCCTTTGTCCTTGGAACCTGTGCCGCTCAAATGGTACTATCACCAGGACCCTAAGCTCTTCCCTACTTAGGAAGACTTTGACAATGTCTTCATCAAGCAATACTCGTCGAACATGGATTTCCAAGTCACCATGCGCGAGCTGGAAGTTCTCTTCCAAAAGAAAAATGAGGGTTTCACAACCTACTTTGCTAGATGGAGGGACCAGGCGGCCCAGCTAATCAATATGCCTCCCGAAACAGAATTGGTCCAAAAATTTATTGACAACCTGGACCCGGCTTACAGACCACACCTTAGGTACCTGGGACTTGACACTTTCAAAAGAGTTTATGATGTGGGAATAAAGATCGAGGACGACCTCGCCAAAACCATACAGAGCAAACCCACATATAAGACCAACACCTATAATCGGGGTAACACATCCCAAGCCCAAGAAGTCCATGCTGTAGAAGAAACTCCCGCCCGAAGAAACCCTGGAAGATGGGTCCGAGCCCGAAAGTTTGCCCCACTCGGGTCAACTTTGGTACAAGCCTTTGAAAGACTAACCAATCAAGGAAAGTTGAGACCTATAGGCCCCACCCGTGACCCTCCTGTCAAAAGAAAATATTGGGTCGAAGGTACTTACTGCAAATTCCATCAAGGAAATGGGCATGACACTGAAAACTGCTGGAATCTAAAACATACGATCCAGGACATGATAGAGGATGAAGTGATACCTCTCCCTAACGTTGGCAAACCCAACAACAACAAGAGCCCACTCGGATCTTGTCACATCTCTCTCGACCAACCAGAGAATTTCGACCCCCCGGTGTATATCACACCTCAAGGTGCACCACTTGCTGTGGTCCCTATGGATCGAATCGAGAGGGAAGTGTGCGGTGTGTGGAATGATGATGCTGAAGATATTTACCTATCTCAAGTCTCGGGCCAGGACCTCTTCATTGAAACTTGGCCCGGGTATGCTCTCATTGACACCACCCCTCAGGAGCCCGAGGTCGACAACCTCACCCGATCCGGAAGGATATACCAACCGGATATTCACCCGCCTCCTATGGGCGACATCCCGGTTAGGCAAACTCCTGAGAATGGACGGCATGCCACCGTCGCGGAAGTCATTGAAAATCCTCTCCTGAAACAACTAAAAAGAACCAAGGCTGAGATTACCATCTGGGATCTTATGTGTACTTCAAAGGAACATCACGAAAAGCTTATTCGCTCACTTGACCTCATCTCAGTACCTACAGATATCACACCTGACTCATTGGTTAGCCATGTCACGAGAGATGCCGGAGAAAAGGCCATAGTTTCCACTGATAAAGACTTACCCAAAGAGGGGGGTGCTCACAATAAAGCCCTTTACCTAGTGGTTGGATGCAAAGGACAAAACATCCCCCTAGCGCTCGTAGATAATGGTTCAGCGGTTAATGTCTGCCCATTGCGAACCGCCCATTGCTTGGGGCTAGGAAGCGATGACTTCCAAACCTCCACGCAAGGGGTACGAGCTTATGATAACTCCCGAAGGCCTGTATTTGGGAAAATCAACCTTACCACACAAACCGGGCATGTGGCACGCACCACGGAGTTTCAGATAATCGACATCAAACCCACTTTCAACCTCCTTTTAGGGCAACCTTGGCTCCATGACTTAGGAGGTGTAGCTTCTACCTTGCACCAAATGGTTAAACTTAACCATAACGGGGTAATACTAGAAATCCGCGCCCCTCCTCTCGACGTCAGTTGTACTATGGTGGGAACGGCTGAAGCTGCAGACGACCTTTATGGGTTTCAAATGGAAGAAACAATCCAGTTCATCGAAGATTATGATCCAGCATTCCTAGACCCGCATGCATCCCGAGTCATCCCTAGAATGTTGTTAGCTCAAGGCTATTTTCCAGGAAACCTATTGGGCATAAGGAAGAAGGAATGCACATTCCATCCTTTTCCCGACAAATCTACTCCCTTTGGCTTAGGTTATGAACCAACGGAGGAAGATATTGCTGACTGCCTATCTAGGCTACGCCTTAACAAAACCAAACAAACCACCCTCCTTCCCCCATATCAAAGGACCCTTAACGGGATGTTCATTCGGGAAGGAGAAGAACACCCATGCTGTAATTTCCCTGAACCCTTCGTTCAGGATGGCTTGCTAAAACCCGGATTTGAAATTTTCTATGACTGCCACACCTTGGATGAGGCACCCCACCTCACCAAGACTAAAACAGCTGAAATATTGGACAACCAGGCTCTATGGACATTGTTTAACGAATCGAGGCCTATGGAGGACGAGACTGTGATGACTACCCTAGCTTTACAAGATGAAGGTTTCGATCCAACCCGGTTAATCTCTCCTGCATCAACACTAGAAGAGGTCGAGAACGGATGGGTGAAGACATATCAGTGGGTCAACGCAAAAGGAATGGAATTCAAGATGAGTACGGGTGAAGGACCGAAGTTTTATGAGACTAAACCCCAGGCTTGAGCCACATAGAGCACCATTAGTAAAAAGCGCCTAGTAGTTCTTTAGATTGATAGAAAAAATAATAGAGACTTTAGATGGTCCTAAGGCCCTTTAGAATATGGGTCGGTTTCATTTCAGTGTGTTTTCCTTACTTTCCGAATCAATAAAGGCGTAATATTTCTCCTAAAAAATTTATTCTAACACTAAATAAACACCAAATGTACTTGCAAAATACAAAAATAAAGAGGCGGCCCATTCTAGGCCCAACAAACAAAGCCCACTCGGTTTTGAAATAGTGCCATGGGAACCAATTCCCGAAACCCACAAAGTAAACCACACTATCCCATTCATATCCCCAAAACCTAAAAAGCCAACCAGTGTCATCATAAGAGCCAATCCATGCAACCCAAAATCAAAGGAAATCAAAAATTTCAAACAATGCAAATGTTACCAAAAAAAAAACAGATTCATAAAACATAGATTCCATCATACCCTTCACTAACAACCCACCTCCAAAGCCTACACAAAGATATTCATAACTTCCGGACCCTAACTCCATTTTCAAAACTGTTTCAAGTCACCAATAGAAAAAATTAATCCAGACAAAAGTGCATTTCACGCTAACAGTCAAAAAAGCCTCCAAAATAGCCTCAAAATTAACTTTAAATACGAAGCACAATATCAAGGCACAAAAAAGAGGGGAATAGAAATAAACGCAAGAACATGTGAAGCAAAGCGTCAAAAACTGACCGCCCAAGTCATTTTCAGCGCCCAGGGCTGGGCGCCGAAATTTCTGACGCCCCAGCCTGGGCGTTGAAACTCTCTGCCTGCCAAAAGTTTTCTTTTTGAAAGTGCTCGTCATTTTATCCGCACACAACGGAAAAATAACTAACACTTGGGGGGGTACAGTACGTATCCAAATAATTTTTACCAAGAATATAGCTATACAAATTAGTCGGATTTTACGCAACCTATGGCAAAAAAAAACGGCAGATGAAAATAATGATAAATACTTCACTCATTTGACCAATTAAGTAATATGTTTCCACTTCAGGACATATCTACCGAAATCCGGCATACTAGAACTTATTCTAAAGCTTGAACTACGCGCGACCTGATTCTGACAAGATACGTAGGCAATCCTTACCAAGGATTCGGTCCAAATAAAAAATAATATATTCTTTGCAAAAAAAAGTGTTAGACATATAAAATACATAAAAAAGAGGAGAAACAAAAATAAATGAAAACTAAAAATACGCCTTTATTAAAATATAATAAGAAGGAAAACAGGGTGCTAAAAATAAAAACAAACACGACTGAAATAAATAGAGGGCACCTACACCCTAGCAAGAACTACACTACTCTAGTTCTTCTGGATCATCAAATAAAGTCTTGTAGAGGGCAATATTCGCAGGATCCACTCCCACAGTCCTCTGCGCTGCCCCAATGTCAATCTCCATAAGAACCGGCTCCTGGACACTAACTTCCCAAGATGCCAAGGCTTCAGAAACGTTCTCAGTTATAGCCCGCTCAGCCTCGAGGGCACAGGCAATGATGGCAGAAGGATTATTATCATCAACTAGACTAGCCGCTGTTTCTACAGGCGGCTGAGCCTTCCTAACCCATACATTGTTCCGGCGACGATCTCCGCGAGAGCTTGCATTTCTTTTAACAACAGCAGGCCCCTTCATGTTAGGCATCTTTTTAGGCCTGAAACTGGAACGGGGAGGAACTTCCTTTCGCTTTCGATCAGGACGAGCTTTCACAGTCTTAACACTATAGGTACGAGGTTTAGCAAAATCAAGACCCTCATACTTAACACGAATACGAGGTATCAAAAGCTCAGCCGGCTCCCCATTACGAGCCTCGGTCCTCACATCTTTGTCATCGGAGCTCATCCACAACTTGTAGTTTTCAGAAAGACCCACAAAGCCATTTGTAGCTACGGCCCAACGCGGGAGACCATCATAATACTTGGCCCACGCTAGGACCCGCGTTTGTGAAAAGGCCGCTACCTTAGGTGGTACCGTATCAGAAAAGGGGATAGTCTTCCTTAAACCATATTGACGCATGACTCGGTAAGGGAAAATATAAATGGGACGAGATAGACCCAACAAGGAAACATAAACCGATACATCAGACCCCCCTGTCATAGTAGTCAAACCCCACCATGGTACCACCCACTTAATAGAACAAATGCCATAAGTAAAAAAGGAGGTCCATTCGGCCTCGTCTTGGCCTTGGTGCAAGTATTTTCGGTTACCCAAAGCTATAGGGCGATAATGTTTAGGATCGGCAGGAGCTTCCAAAAGTCTAAGCCGTTCCGCAAGCCAAATCTGCAAAAACAGGTACGATCTAATCAAAAGAATGAAAAGAAAGAAAAAACGGTTCCTGGGGCGCAGTTTCAACGTCTGGGACCAGGCGCCGAATATTCCAGCGCCCAGCCCTGGGCGCTGAAACTCAGCCCCAGGCAAAAAGAAATATATGCAAAAAAACATACATGTGCGCAAGGAAAAGATCGATTACCTGCAGTAATAAGGGGCTTCCCTTAAAATGTTTAGATTTGACATCCTTCTTCAGCTCATCCGCACTTAGCAAAGTCTCGGCAACAACCAACGGCATGATAGAATAGCAAATTTCCATCTGGCTAATCAAGGGGATCAACCTTATGTCACCGAACTCACCATTGTTATTCGACAGCAAATAATGATTCAACAAGCAAAATACGAGGGCTCGAATATTCAATTTCTGTTCGGTCATATTTTTACTAGGCCTAAAGTGATGTTTTACAAGTTTTGCCAAGTTAACCTTATCATCTACAACAATTTCAGCAAACATGTTATCATCTAGCCCTAGGAAAGCCCTTATGGTTGTTTTACCATCTTCAATAGTGCCAGGGGTAACAGGAGTAGCATTAGTAGGATAACCAAGGATCGCAGCAAATTCGTCAGGCAAAGGACATATTTCATTTCCCCGAAAGGCAAAAACATGATGATCGGAGGCCCAAAAGCTTAGGGCAGCATGCAGAAAGTTATAATCAATATTAATTTGTTGTAAGCCTAAAAGTGCCTCTAAGTGGTATTCTTTTAACAAAGTTTTTTCTGTGGGAGTAAGGGCCCATAGCCAACGCCTAACAGTCCGTTGGAGTGAGAAAGTAGGGATCGACATGGCAAAAGCAATGAATAATTAAAACACAAAAAGAAAAGAAAGAATTTGAGAGTGGTAGAAAATAGGGACGTATCTATCCCCCTATATATAGCTGAACGCACCCAATGACATCCTGATCCCATTCGGAAACGTGTTAGGAAATCCGAAAATCAAATATTACCAGCACAGGACTTTCAGCGCCCACGCCTGGGCGCCGAAATGTTTAACGCCTTAACTTGGGCGCTGAAAGTGCAGCCCAAGGCCCAGATTTCACAAAACACGGAACAGGAAAGGACTTAAGACCGTGTTGCTAAACACGAGGCCCTATTGCAAGTAAGATCAAGCCCAAAGCACCTTTAGCTCCCAAATAAGCGAAAAAAAACATAACATTAAAAGTCGGTCCAAACTTAGACTCGTCTCAGAAAATGCTTATGTACACTTTTCAAAAAAAAAAAGTTAAATATCATGGTCATTCTTCGAAACACCAAAAATATGTGTCGTTAAGTCGTTGGTTTTCCAAATAAAAAATGTCTGTCTGTCAAAGGGTTAATCCGGGCCAAGCTAAAACCGGATGTCGCCTGAAAACTAAAGTCGCACTCCACGGCTTCGCTTAAGTAGCACACTACTATAGAAGGTCGCTCGCACATACGAGCATGACCCCAAACATGATTGCAAGATGCGAAAAACAACCGACGAGCCCCAGTGCTTGGGGGCTCGCGAAAAAAAAAATAGACTCCAACGAGGAGCGCACAATCAAGATCACACTCCCGGACTACGCCATACACCATATCATGTTTGGATATCTCAAAAAAGAACAACAACAGGCCTGTTCGACCTCATCGAAAGGACGTCACTAACACTTGTGCACGGTCCTCTGATCAAAGACCAAGTCGAGCCGTAAAGACTAGCTCAAAATCACGAAAACGGTCGGTCGCAAGACAAAGATCCATCTGAACACGTTGTCAGCCCACGTTCAGGTCACAACTAAATTCGAGCACCCCACGAAAGAATTCTCTCTTGCAAGAATGAAAAAAAGAAATTCTCAAAAGAAATCACAAAGAACCAAAGAAATAGGAACTTGCCCATCTTCAGTCGGCAAGAATCGCGTCACAAACCGCGCGAGTTCCCAAATTGAAAAGAAAACGAATTCAGGGACGTCCACCCTCAGCGGACAGGGCTCGCCCACCCTCAGCGGGCGGGGTCTGCTTTACTAGCCGCGCTGGTCCTCAGTTTTCGAAAAATAAAGTCTTCATATTTAAAACAGGCTCGCCATCTTCATTCGGCGGGGTCTACGTCACAAACCGCGTAGGTCCTTATTTTCAAAAAGCGCAAACAAATCTCAAAATAGATTCGTCCACTTCTATCGGGCGGGGTGTCCACCCTTAGCGGACAAGGTTCGCCATCTTTAGCCGGCGGGGTCTACGTCACAAACCGCGTAGGTCCTTATTTTCAAATTTCCAAAACAGATTCGTCCACTTCTATCGGACGGGGTGTCCACCCTTAGCGGACAGGGTCGCCATCTTTAGCCGGCGGGGTCTGCGCCATTAAACCGCGCAGGTCCTTAGTGGCTGCAGCGATAACTTTTGCTGGATTTTCCTTCGTTTTACGTCCTATAAAAACAAGGGTGATGGATTTTCCTTCGTTTTACGTCATATAAAAACAAGGGTGCTGGATTTTCCTTCGTTTTACGTCCTATAAAAACAAGGGGGTTTTCTCGTTTAGCTAGCCTTGAAAATGAGAATCTTCAAAAAACATTTTTACCTCGTGATTGGGCTTGGCCAGGCCTAATTACACTTCATAGCTTTGATTTCGAAAACATCTGTAGTTACTCCCAATGACAAAGTGAGGGAGTTTCTACGCACCTTTAGATCCTTCCAATGACAAAATGAGGAAGTTTCTATACTATCAGTTGACAAATCCCAATGACACGTGAGGGATATGTCGACACTTCAAGTGATGACCCTTAAGTCAAATGTTATCACTCGGGGGCTCGTGAGACCCTCGCAAAACAGGTCACATACACCATGGCTTGTGTGACGCACTCCGTCTAATACTTTGACCATCGTCTTACTCCAAGACTCAGTCAAAGTGGGGGCTAACTGTAGACACCTACTTTTGTCCCCATTCCCGCAAGGGAAAGGTTCGATGATGAAAGCATAAAAACTCCACTTGACAACGCATCTCCTATAAAATAAACGAATCTCGATTCCCCATTTCATTTCACCCGAAACCTGCTATTTATGGAAACCTGCTAAAAATAGTAACTGCCGTAAAAGGTACCTTCTAAAAGTGACAAATCATAAAAGATAGAAACCTGTCAGAATTAGGTGTTGCATTCCAACATAAATTCTAAATGAGATAGAAAACTGCGAGAATCCTATTCCTAATATGATTCGGAAATAAGAGTTACGTATTAATTGAAATCCTAACGAGCCTAGAGTTCGTAACGGGCCCGGATGCATTCCGTCACAAAATTGATACGCGCTAAAATACTCGAATAAATCTCAAACTCTACGGATTTCAGGAATCCGAATCTGACTAAAGAAAACAGCCCAGACCCTATTTTCAACGCCTGGCTCTGGGCGCCGAAATCTTCGGCGCCCAGGCCTGGGCGCTGAAAATACCTGGGTACATGTTTTTTTCCTAATTCTTTGTGGATTAGAACTCTGCAATTCTATCTTTCCACGAACTCTTCCCTATAAATAGCCCCCTAAATTCGACGTGAAAGACAAACAACAACACACAATTATATTCTGAGTATTGACTCCAACCCTTAGCCTAAGCCTCTCGCTGCGAAACTGTTCACGCGTTCTGTCGCAATCGATCCATAAATCGAACAGAAGGTATCCTGTCCCATAATTGAGATTCGTTAAATAAAAAGGAGAAATAGCAAAGTCAAAGTGGTTAGTTTTCTGAGAACCATGACGCACCTCTCAAGGGTGCGTCGTAATGTGTCCCTTTTCGATGATTTAACTGCTTTCCTCGCCCTTTTTATGAACTGTTAAACTAACCTAATCTGATTGTTCTATCACGCCCAACAAATATAATATTTTTGGGAAATCGGATTATCATGCTAGGTCCCTCAATGCTATTTAAATCAGATAATCACGATCGAATTAGTATTATATGTTGCATATTGCTAAAATCAACTCAGATTAGTCTAATAGTTAACGCATGTCCCTTCAATTATTTATGCTGAGCTAGTAAGGATATCCTGCCTCTGGAGTTATCGATGAGCGAAGTACTCCTCTCGGTAGTTACAGTCCCCCGAACCCTCAATCTCTACCTTGCGGGTGTATATTGAGAGATCCCCACACCAGGGATCACAAGGGAACCTACGGCCGTCGTGGTCAAACATAATTGCACTCCATTTATGTCACGATAACCGGGTTTTGTCAGTTTTTCTCATTGTCGTTAAAAACTAAATGGCGACTCCTATATTACTAGTCAATTGGGTGTATACTCACAGGGAATCCAATTACACTTGATTGAATAAAAAGAATCGTCACACCCACGAGGGACGAGGTCATGCATTAGCCTCGTGCTTTTTCGACCCCCTCACAGGAAGTGAGATGGGAAAGGAAGGATTTTTCTCGAGTTAATTGATTTGGAAAGGGGTATGAGGGAAGGGAGTGGGAACACAAGTTTCACAAACAACTTCACTCACGTCACAAGGAGCACAACAAATCTCAACAAGGGATTTTTCAACCAAATTCACATCATCAACTTCATTACAAATGTCGGAATCATCCAAAACCACCAAATTAGGTGCTTGACACTCAATGACATCCTCAATAGAACTATCACATCCCAAATGAACCAAATCATTCTCAATATTCAATGGGAAATCATCAATGGGGTGAGAGTCACTGTCGCTCAAGGGAGGGGAGGTGGGAGAAAGAGGAACAATCTCTAAGTTCAATACCTCACCATATTAAACATCATTCTCATCACTGGATTGATTATCATCCTTAGCATAACATGAATCATAATCATAATCATCATCATCGATCATAAATATAATTATGACACTGACAAGATTTTGAAAATTCACAATGCAAGGAGTTTTGAGAATCAACATGGGGAGAATGGTTGTCATCAAGCTCATGAGCATTATCATTAGAAACATGAGGGAAATCATTGACATTCATGCAAGGACGCGAAAAATCATGGGAATATGAAGGAAATAATGCCCTTGGTCCAAGTATGCATTCTATGTTAAGTCTAATAAATGCGGTTCAGTATTAATTAACAAGTTAATAATTCAGTGAGATCAAGTGAGCTGAATGCCTAGCTAGAGGCCGCTTCAGTTCAAGTGGAATTAATGATATTAATCCACAGCTTACTCTTGACTGAACCCGTAGGGTCACACAAATAGTACGTAAACGGATCAAGTATTTAATGGCATTAAATACTCCATCTATGAATATTCGGAACCGACGGATCTTGGTTTCAGTGGGAGCTAAGATCGTCACAGGCAAGAAATGAATACTCCGGAAACGATGATATTGCCAGAAATGGAAATATGGATCGTATCGGAAATATGAATATTATCCAAGTCGTAGATGTTGCCGGAAACGGAAACATGGTACGTATCGGAAAATATTATTGGAATAGGAAATATTACCAGAATCGGAAATATTACCGGAAACGGAAATATTGTCAGAATCGGAAATATTGCCGGAATCGGAAAATAATTCCGGAAACGGAAATATTAAATATTTGTTCGAAACGGAAATTAATTCCGGAATCGGAAATATTAAATATTGTTCGTATCGGAAATAGATTCCGGAAATGGAAATTTAATCGGAAGCGTATCGTACGAATTAGCATCGGACGAGGCTTGCCGGACGAAGGCCCAGCACGAAGCCGGGGCCATCGCCCAGCAAGCATGCGCGCCACAAGCCCAGCCAAGGCAGCGCCCAGGCCTACCGCAAGGCAGGCCCAGCGCGCGCCAAGGGCCACGGCTGCGTGGGCCGTGATGCGCGGGCTGCTGCTCGCACGCGCATGGGCAGCCCTTGTGGCTGCCGTGTGTGTGTGAGTTTGTGCTCATGCGTGATTCCTGAATCTGCAAGAGTCAGTGTATGATTAAATGTCTATTCCTAATTGGATAAATTAATTAAATAGAATTCATGTAGGATTCTAATTCCAATTAATTCGCATCCTACTAGGATTACGATTCCTTTTCCATAACTCTATAAATAAAGGCCTAGGGGTCATAATTTATACACAAGTTTCAAAGTATTCAAAAGTGAGTTTTTTGAGAGAAAAATTAAAACACATCTTGCTCATAAAAGTGCCGAATTTTCTAGTACCTTAAGGGCGATTCTAGTTGGTCAATCTTAAGGCGGATCCGGACGTGCTGTGGACTATCTACGGAGGGACGACACTTGGAGTCCTAAAAGACTTGTTCTTGTTCGGTTCGGGCGCAGCTAGGGAGGGCACGCAACAAAGAGTATGCATCTAAATTATGCTATATGATTATGTGTAAATAATATGTTTCCTGGGTTAATGGTTGTTTCCGCATGATCTATGTAAATGTCATATGTATCATAACCTAACAGTGGTATCACGAGCCCCTTATTATTTTCATAATCTAAATTGCATGAACATGGTTAAATATTACAAATTTGCAAGAATTAAAAGGGGTGATTAATTTTCGTAATTGTTAATTAATTGCAAATTGCGTTTATTTAATTATACGTACGCAGTTTTTCGGCAGTTTCTTCATTACTCATCCGAATTGAGTGATTTTTGTGTCAATTCCGCATGTAAAAGGCATTCTAAAATTTTGACAAAAATAGTATTTTTCTGCCGAACTCAGAATTCTCAAATTCGAAGCCTAACTATGACTTTTCGAAGGTTTTAGTTTTTCGAATGCAAAATTTCGTAAATTTAAGATGTTAAATTAAATATTTGCGATTCTTGTTGATAAATCTTGAATTTTTGATTGACCTACTGCATATGTTTAACAAGTTTGAATGCCTAGTCTTGTTAATTATGCAATCTAATTTGTAATTATGATTAATTTGTTGAAAATTAGAATAATTTAGAATTAATTTGATTTTCATAATTAATTGTAATTTAATTAGAAACCTATGATTAAAAACCACCATAAAAATTGTAAATTTACGATAAATTTTAAATTTTTATGACCTAGACTTGAATCCATAACAATCGGAAATCAATTGGATAATAAATTTTCGATTTTTTCGCCCTAAAATTATGAAATTAATAATATTTATTAATTTGTCATTAATTTTAAATATAAATTTTAAATTTTTATGCGATTCGTTCATATAACTTGCACACACGAAGCAATGGACGCTTCGTGTTACCCTTAAGGGGTGTTGTATAATGCGGGCATGCGACGACGAGCAAGGGAGCTCGTCGCCCGTGCGGCACGAATGCAATGAGCAAGGGCGTAGTGCACGAGCACAAGGCAGCAGCCCTGCCTTGTGTCGTGTGCCACGAGCAATGAACGAATGGGCATGGGCGAAGGGCGAGCCAAGGCAGTCGCGTGTGGGCAGCAAGCGAGCTGCGCCACAACGCGCGCTGCCTCGCACAAGTGCGCGCAGCCTCGCGCGCAGCGAGCGCAAGCTCGCGTGCCACGAGCGCTGCGCCCAGCACTACTCGCGCGCACAGCGCGCGATGTCGCTCGCCCAGCGAGCGATGTCGCGCCCCAGCGAGCGATGGCTCGCGCGCACAGCGCGCGATGTCGCCCGCCCAGCGAGCGATGTCGCGCCCCAGCGAGCGATGGCTCGCGCGCACAGCGAGCGAGCCAGCGCGCCCAGCAAGCGATGTCGCGCGCCCAGCGAGCGATCTCGCGCGCGCGCACTGCGAGCGATAGCTCGCGTGCGATGGGGCGCTGTGCGGAGGCTTGCGTTAGGACAGCAGCAGCTATGCGACGAGCGCATGGGCTGCGCGCACATGGCCAGCAATGGCTGTGTGCGTACGGCCCATGGGCGTGCAACGCGTAGGGTGTTTGCGTTACGATTAGATCGTTTTGAATGTTTAATTTGAAAATTTCAGTTCACGTAATTTTAATTAATTTTAAAATTAATAATTTGAATTAATTTCTTGGATTTTAATTTTGAATATTATAATTATAATAAATGGAATTTATTCTAATTATTTTACTAAAATTAAAATCATGAATTAATTTAAATGCGACTGAAATTAAATTAAATTTTTGGATTCAATTATAAATTTATATGAGCTTTAAATTTTAATTAAATTTGTATGTTTCCGGTTAGACTAGAAATACAATTTTATGTTTAAAATTAGTAAAGCATATGAATTTATTGGTTTAAGTGGGAGCGCTTTTTAGTCATAAACTCTTGATTAGGTCTACAAATCCTTAAGGTTAAAACAACTTGATTAGAATTAATAAGGACTGAATAATTGGTAGATTATTGGTGCCCTTGATTAATTGCTGCAAATGTTTACGTGATGCATAATGTGTTTTACTAACCAGCTATGTGGGCCATTCATGATAATGAATGGGTGAATGGTATATATTGTATATGTACTGTTTTGCAGGTTATGAAGTGACTAGTATGGCCCAAATAGGATAGAAAATATGGTCTGCGTACCATTAATTTGAATGTAATTGGTCTAAAGTACCAAAGTTATTTTTCAATTCAAATATGGTCTGCGAACCATCAAATAGTTGTAATTAGTTATAGCTTATCCTATTTGAAGAAAATGGTGCCTCCCACGGAGATTTTCAAGACGGACTTTGAAGTCAAAGCTTCAAGATGAAGTCGGGCCATACTAGATCACAAATATCTTATGCATGTTTTAAGTTATTTATTGTTTTAAATATGTCTTAAAATGCATGAGATCAAAAGCTTGATTATGTTGCATGATTAAGGATTTTAGTTCACTTAAAATCTAACCAACATAGTAAGAGCCTTAAGTTACAAACTTAAAAATTGAGTTAAAAGGTGCCATGCCAAAATATACACTTGCTTGGATATCCTTTACATCAATCTAGTAATAGTTTTCGCTCAGCGAGGTGTTACTTATTGGTCCTAAAGGGGCAAGGTACACAAATAATTGTGAGTACATGTTAGTTTTGGTGAAACTCAACGATATAAGTAAGGAGTCCTTTTATGTCGTGGCAAAATCGATAGGTTTACCTAACAAGTTCTTAGACGTACCTATCAACCAAGAATAGTTTCTAGACTATTAGCAAAAGGCTTTTGCTTACCTAAGATGTTCTAGGATTAAGTCGACAAACTGTGCTTAGTTCTTCAATGATTTTAGGATCTTGGAATCATTTTATTCACACCTGCCGGAACAATAAAATCGAATAAAATGTTAATAACTTGTTTGAATTGCATGGTTGCTTTAATTTCAAGTTATTATTCATGATAAATGTTTAGACTTTGCATGCTTCAATGTATGTTTTAATTATTGTTTATAATTAAATATCTTGCACTGCAATAAATCCTTTTAGAAAGGTAACAGTAAATTTCCTCGATTGGTAGTGAATCCAAGAACGATTCACGGAAAAGAGAGAAAGTGAGCAATTTAAAATGTACGTTTCTTATATCGACTTTTATGGTTGTTTTCGAATATCAAAATCGAATGGCAAACCAATTGGTGCTTGTGAATTCAAAATACACTGTAGTTTTGAGATCATAAAGCATTGAGTCTAATACGCTCAGCTTTACCAATGGTTAACAACCTAATATCTTTGTCCATTTAATTCTCGAATGAGTCTAGTCCCTAGACATTCGAATAGATCGATACTTAGAGAACTTTAGAAGCTTCTGGTAAGATCATCTAGTTGAAACAAAAAAATTCAACATAAATTAAAATGGTAAAGAACCTTGTTGGTGACATTGGACATGTCTAACAAAGTATAAAAGTCAACACTAAAGAATTCAATTCTTAAGACTATAAGAAAGGGTACAAGAAATAGGAAAACGGGGAACAAATGAAAGGAATTTACGATTCCGTTTCTACCTATAAGTTTATGTTTAAAGAGAAGTGACCTAGCAATCAAACTTCCTTGGTATCATATACCGCTTGAGGTTCTTACTTCGGTAATAACTCAAACAATGGAAGCTAGGATACACTAATGACCTACAAGTGGGAAATGAAGCATGGAAATGCTACATTAGTTGTAGGGTCATCTAGTTTGTTTTAAGTCCTTTCAAAGGCTGGAACTAAATGGCTATTTTATTCCATAATCAGCATACCTAAATTTCTGCTTCAAACACAGAAAGACTCACATTCAGAAGAACAAAAACAATGCTTGTTTGTTTGTTTATTTGAATGAAATGGTCATTTACGGGATGAGTCAATATGCTTGATTAAAACAAACAACTCTTTAAAGAACTTTACTAGGTTCAAATCAACCCCTTGATTTGAGTTCCACTAATCTTTGGCATTGTTGCTTAGACCATATCAACAAGTTAACATTCATAAGCTCTATTTTGATGGACTTTTGAAAATTGGTTGATTTCTAGATCAACTTAAGACAAGCTAGTCTTACTTGTTGAAAGTAACAAAGAATATGAACTATTGTTAGAACGCCTAGACGATAGAGTTCAAAGCTAAAGAAAGGTTTTATGACTTTATTATTTCACATGGAATTGAGTGAATATAGGTTTATTTACTCAATGTGATGTAAGTTTGAATCTGTTTGGCTAGTTCAAAGATTCAGAAGTATAAAATCCACTTGGAAAGAAATCATAATGATCTAGGTTAGATCATGTTCATGATTACTTGAGACCAAATATGATCATCAATGATTGTGTGTTCACAATCTAGGTCCATAAGATATGGCATATCTACGTTGGAATGATCGAAGTCAATTAGTACTTGATTCGATCAATGATGAATCATAAAGACTTTTCCTATAATTTCTAAAACAAAATGCTCAACTACCACCAAACTAAACCAAATTCGTCAAAGCTATTGAAAAGTAATTTCAGAATATCTTTTCATAATATATCTAAAGAGTTCCTAAACTCAGTGGGAGCTTAGTGTTTGTTATTCAACAAACTAAGGCCCAAGCATAGATATATGTTTCATTGTGATTTATTCAAATGAGACACAAGGGTATTGTTTCTACCACGAATTTTTGAGAACATAATGTTTGTTTGCTCGAAATAATGTCCTTTTGGAGATTCGTTTCCAAAATGACAAGTGGGAGAAAATAGACCTCGAAAGTTTTCGAGGCGAACAACAAACATAAACGGACATTCCGGAGGCTTTTCGAAGTGCTTTTGAAAATCCGAACTTATTCTTTAAGGACGGTAGAAGTGGCTTTAAAGAATAGATATCTCTTAGAAGACTTTACAAGTGCTTCAAGGAGAACAGAATATTCAAAGGACTTTCAAGTGGCTATTGATATTCTATTGTTTGATGTTCTATACCCAAGTAGGCATAGAATTCAAGTCACTGAAACTATGAGATTCTTCTATTAGATAGTAAAGAAACATGGAGATCAGGTCAATGAAACTATGAGATTCTTCTATTAAATAGTGAAGAAACCTTCAACTTGCAGTCAAACTATTATCATGTAGATTAATGAGTTTGTGACTTGTAAGAAAGCTATGACGAAACCCAGATTCCCTAAAATGGTTAGAGGCCATATATAGACTCAAATGTTTTAAATGGTTAGAGGCCATAAAACATACTCAATGTTTTGATGACAAAATTGAAATTTTGTTGATTTGCAAGAATAGTTTCACACCTATTGGTTGCAAGTTTGTTTTAAGGATAAAAACCATCAAAAATGGAATTGTGTTCACACACAAAGCTAGATTAGTTGCTAAAGGTTACAAGCAAATTCATGGCATGGATTGTGTTGAAACCTCATGCAAAATCGTAATGCTTAAGTCTATAATTCAAGCAATGATTGCATATTGGTACATATGGCAATTGGATGACAAAACGTATTCCTCAATCAAATGATGGAATACAATATGTACATGGTATGTCATAGAATTTGTGGATCCAAACAAATGCTTGAAAAGAAAGCTAGCTTACGAAATCTAAGTACAGATTTAAGCAAGCAATTGGGAGTTGGAACTGTATTTTAGTGAAGCTAATAAGTATTTTAGTTTCATAAAATGTACATGATTCTTATAGATGTATAAGAAGTTTAGTGGGAGTACATAAAACTTAATTGGTCCTATGTGTATCACACACATATCTCTCTATTGTGAAATAACATTCAAATGCTAATGACTTAGATTTGAAATTATTCATCAATGATGGACCATGGCGAAACTTAGTACATATTGGGTATTAAGATCTATTTACAAAGATCTTATAATATTGTTTTAGATTAAGTAATGGCATTTACTAAATCAAACACGAAAGTCTCCATTGGAGATATTCGACCCATGTGAATAAATCTAAGTAAAGAATGTTTGAACTATGTATAATCATTTACTAAGTTAAACATCAAAGAGTCTAAATGAGATTCTTAACCTATATTATATGTCAAAGAATTTAGCTGGATTCAGTATCTGCTGAAATTGAATAAGCTAAAGTTACATGAATAGAATTCAATTGGGAATTATTCTGCAAAAGAATTTATCATGTATGATATAATATGAGGATCGCCAAAAACGTATCGTATGACTTTAGCCATGACGAACATATACCAATCTCTATTGATCTAAGTGAAGATCAACTAGATTGAGATCAAGAATACTTATGGTACTTGAAAAGGTACATAGGAATAGTTCTTGATTCAAGGAAATAAAGATATGCTAAATATTGATGCTACACGCATAAACACTGGCAAAGGATCAAGCAAGACCCCTTTGGAGTTAACCATTGACAAGGACGAGCTATAGAGCATCGTGTTTTGAAATGGCAACATGGGTTGGAGACCATGAGTTGTTGCGTGGGAAATTAAAATAATGATTTCTATGTTCTAAGATATAGTTGAGAGTATTCCACATATCTGTGAACTGCTTGGATAAGTAATTCCAAACAAAGCATCACTAGCAACCTATAAAGTTGAAGTAAAAGTAATTATTGCCTAAGAAGCAATAAAACAGGGTTGTTTAAAGTTCTTCACTGAACTTGGGTAGATCACCTATCTGCTGGCTTGATGATTCTTCATTGAAAAATGCGTAGAACCACTCTTGAAGCAAGAAAAACGTCTGCTAACTTGATGGTTCTTCATTGCAAAATGAGTAAAACCACCATCGAAGTAAGAAAGACTAGATCACATAATAAACAAACTCGAAAAGATCTTATCATCATATCTCGAAGAACATTCGATGAAAAGGATATTAAGATTGGCAAAGCATGATAACTAAACCTATGCAACAAGTGAGAAGCAACACTCACGTTGTAGCACTGGAAATCAAGCATAGCTTTGAATTCCATGAATTGTTTTAGAAGATGGGTTTGAGGCCCATGGTTATAAAACATTTGGGTTGAACATTTATCATATATGAAATGTATTTTCATATTCCATTTAATCTTGGTTTAGTATTAAATGATGAGTCCCTTCAATTTGACAATATATTCAAGATAGACTGTCAGGACCAGTCCTGTGACTAAGAAATGTCTATCAAGTGAACTTGAATGTCAAAGATTGAAAATGGTCCCTAATCGGAGTTTTCTATAAAATTGGACGCATAGAAAACGTTAGACGATTAGAATGCAAGATGACTAGTAGTTCTGTTTCTTGAACTATGTGGACATGGCAATGTCATAATCATTTGCATAGATACTTACTTTGGGAAGACTAGTATCGGACAAGACCTATGAAACTTTACTGTAAGAGATGAAAGTCTGTCATAAGTAAATTTCATTAAATTATTATACACTAAATCCTCAATACCTGAGTGATTTGAGATTACTTGTTTGAGAACTGGTTGCTTTGACGTTGACCAACCGTCGCACCGTAAAAGGAGGCTATAAAGGCAACGCTCAGGTAATCACCTATCAAACGAAGTCTAATCTCAAGATCGCAAGATTGGGATTGTCCTCCCATAAATCGGGATGAGATGCTTAAAAGTTGTACAAGGCCACTCGGAGAGCTAGAAACTGTGAAATGCATGGCCGTGCTCGGATGAATCATAGGCTATGATTATCTGTTTATTTGATCAGTTGAACTCTGAAACCGAGGAACACCTCTGGACATAATAAGGATGACAACTCTTACCTTATGTTCAAGAGCAAGCATCGAGCGACAAAGGAATTAGGAAATGCACACTTGTCCCTAAGGACAAGTGGGAGACTGAAGGAAATAATGCCCTTGGTCCAAGTATGCATTCTATGTTAAGTCTAATAAATGCGGTTCAGTATTAATTAACAAGTTAATAATTCAGTGAGATCAAGTGAGCTGAATGCCTAGCTAGAGGCCGCTTCAGTTCAAGTGGAATTAATGATATTAATCCACAGCTTACTCTTGACTGAACCCGTAGGGTCACACAAATAGTACGTAAACGGATCAAGTATTTAATGGCATTAAATACTCCATCTATGAATATTCGGAACCGACGGATCTTGGTTTCAGTGGGAGCTAAGATCGTCACAGGCAAGAAATGAATACTCCGGAAACGATGATATTGCCAGAAATGGAAATATAGATCGTATCGGAAATATGAATATTATCCAAGTCGTAGATGTTGCCGGAAACGGAAACATGGTACGTATCGGAAAATATTATTGGAAAAGGAAATATTACCAGAATCGGAAATATTACCGGAAACGGAAATATTGTCAGAATCGGAAATATTGCCGGAATCGGAAAATAATTCCGGAAACGGAAATATTAAATATTTGTTCGAAACGGAAATTAATTCCGGAATCGGAAATATTAAATATTGTTCGTATCGGAAATAGATTCCGGAAATGGAAATTTAATCGGAAGCGTATCGTACGAATTAGCATCGGACGAGGCTTGCCGGACGAAGGCCCAGCACGAAGCCGGGGCCATCGCCCAGCAAGCATGCGCGCCACAAGCCCAGCCAAGGCAGCGCCCAGGCCTACCGCAAGGCAGGCCCAGCGCGCGCCAAGGGCCACGGCTGCGTGGGCCGTGATGCGCGGGCTGCTGCTCGCACGCGCATGGGCAGCCCTTGTGGCTGCCGTGTGTGTGTGAGTTTGTGCTCATGCGTGATTCCTGAATCTGCAAGAGTCAGTGTATGATTAAATGTCTATTCCTAATTGGATAAATTAATTAAATAGAATTCATGTAGGATTCTAATTCCAATTAATTCGCATCCTACTAGGATTACGATTCCTTTTCCATAACTCTATAAATAAAGGCCTAGGGGTCATAATTTATACACAAGTTTCAAAGTATTCAAAAGTGAGTTTTTTGAGAGAAAAATTAAAACACATCTTGCTCATAAAAGTGCCGAATTTTCTAGTACCTTAAGGGCGATTCTAGTTGGTCAATCTTAAGGCGGATCCGGACGTGCTGTGGACTATCTACGGAGGGACGACACTTGGAGTCCTAAAAGACTTGTTCTTGTTCGGTTCGGGCGCAGCTAGGGAGGGCACGCAACAAAGAGTATGCATCTAAATTATGCTATATGATTATGTGTAAATAATATGTTTCCTGGGTTAATGGTTGTTTCCGCATGATCTATGTAAATGTCATATGTATCATAACCTAACAGAATAAGCACGAGAGTCAAAATATTAAACTCTACCAAACCACGTAAAGAAGGACATGGCATCTCTCCAATGCATGTGTTGAAGCTCTCCATTACAATTGGATTAATGAATCTCAAATGTTTCTATATTCACTCCATAATATATGGAATTCCTAACATCCCATCCCTTTAGACCATTAAGAGTTCCATGGATGCGACGATGTTCAAGCTCCGCATGAACTCTATTATAATACATATAAAATGGTTCATGAACAACTTGAGGAATAAAGAACACTCTTGACATTTTTTTGCTTTTTAAATGGAAATGAAAAGAAAAGAAAATGAACTAGACTAGAGAACTAGAAAGAAAAATCAAACAATGATGCCATTCCCCGGCAACGACGCCATTTTGATAAGGCGATTTTCCGTCGTTGAAGAGAGAACCGCCAAATCAAACAAAATTTATAAACTCCTAACTAACCGGCTATATTGACTATAGCGGCAAGTATAGGGATCGTACCAAAAGAATGAATATGTTTGAATTTTCAATCTAATGCTTGAAAAGCTAGTTCGGATGAAAATTGAGTTTTTGTATTAATCTAATGAAAGCAAGAAAAGCACGAAATGCAAACAAATAAAGAAATTCTAGAGATTTCGGGAATCGGCAATGGAAATTGAATCAAGGGAAGAACAAGGTCAAAACAATCATGATTATGCAAAGACTTGATGCATAGGGGAATAGAAACTAATGACGTGCTCGCAACCTCTCGGATAGAGCACGTGAAGCATCTAATCTATGGAAGAGCTTTCGCCTAATCCTAAACTAGACCACTTGCATATAAGACCTACTATTCACTTGCATAAAAGAGGTTCACAATGTCTTGCCAAACCTAAACTATGCATTCCAATCAATTCTAATCAACTAGCATTTGCTACTACTACTTAATTAGTCATGGAAATCCTATCATCAACTCACATTTAATCACAACATCAATCATGAATTTCCCCTAAATTTCTCCAAATTCATTCCCAAGGCATCAACCCTAACCTCTAGACTAAGACTACTCAATTAGCATGATTAACATCAAGATTACACTAAAACTAATCCTAATCATGAAACTAATTGAATTAAAGAAACTAATTTAATCAATAAAAATCAGAAAATTCAAATATCAAAATTGGGGAAAAATCAAGAAAATTCAAAAATATGAAACTAAATCTAAGATTCAACAATGAAATCAAAGCAAGAACAAAATTAATGAAGAACTAAAGGAATGAAAGAACAAATCAAAAAGAATTAGAATTACACCTTGAATTGTTGAAATTGCATCAAAATTGAAGAACAAAAATGAAGAACAAAGCTCAAATGAAAGAGAAACGAAATATGAAATTTGATGTTTGAATCAACTAAGAACTAAGAATTTGAAGATAAGAATCCTAACCCTAACCTCTAATCTAACCCCTAACCTAATTCTCTCTCTAGATTTCTAAGCTAATTCTAAGAAATGAAAAATCTAAAAATGAAATTACGTAAAATCTAATTGTTGCGATTTCGTATTTAAAGCTCTCCGCGCAGCTGTGCGACCGCACTAGAGAAGCCGTGCGCTCGCACAAAACACCACTGAGCCACTACATGAATTTCGCAGATTTGTGTGCTCGCACGGGCAGAGCTGTGTGCTCGCACAGAAGTTGTGTGCTCGTACAGAATAGTTGTGTGCTCGCACACAGCAGCTGCTGCGGCTCTGCTCGCGTTGTTACTGCTATTCTTCTTGCTTGTTGCTGCTACTTTTCTTGCTCATTTCCACTGCTCTTCTTGCTCATTGCTGCTATTCATGTGATGTTACAAGGCTGCTATCAAGGCACTCAAGTGAGCAGCAGCGAAGCTCAAACAACAGCAGCAAAGTAGGTGCTCGTGTACTGCTTGTGTTTGCTCGATTGCTGCTGTTGTTGTGGCTTCTTGCGTTTGTTGCTGTGGGTGATCTGCTGCGCTATTCTTGCTTGCTTTGCTGTTGGTTGTGTAGCTGCTACACGATAATGCAGAAGGCTGTTGTTGGTGCCTTATTTGCGTGCCGTTGCTACTGTTCTTGTGCTGCGTGCATAGCTGTTGTACTTCCTCGTGAGGTTACTAATCTGTGGCTGTTTGCGCGCTACACACTAACTCAAATGCTCATGGCTCGCAACATCATCGCTGCATATTAATAAGTAACGTAGCATGTTAGAAAATCGCAATACATGTTATTAAAAATAGAAAACATTATTATTAATTCGTTTAACATTTTTACAAATCGTAAAAAATATAACTCATCGACAAGCATAATGACACATTAATAATACGTTAATACTCAAAAAGAACCTTGCGCAATAAGAATGCGCACAAAAGGCACGTTTAGAGCATAAACGACTAAAATATACGCAAGACGAGAAAAAGTTACGATAAATGAAAAAATGCAATAAACGAACTAAAAACGATAAAACTAAGCGAAAATAATAATAAAATGCTAATAAAATGAACTAAAATCCTAAGCTAAGAGCGACATAAATGTCGTTCATCAGCAGCAGCCTGCGCCAGGCGCTGCTGACGTGGCGCAGAACCTGCCAAACAAGGACGAAGATGTTGTCCTTGTATTTTGGCTTGTAATGGTGTGCCTTTGTACGAATTGTACGAAGTTGGCACGTAGTGTTTTCTTGGGAATTAAGGCTTAGTTTGCGTCTAAAAACAAGGCATTTTAGGTTTTTTAACTCGATTTTACCGGACGAGGCCCGACTTGCTCGGTTTTGTGGGTCGGCGACCGAATTGGGATTGCTTAGTGTCATTTTGACTGGAAAAGGTCTTGTAAAACCAATGGAGTAGTCCATTGGGCGAGATTGTACTTGGATTTTGAAATTGATTTTTGGAAATTGTATTTGTACCGAGTTCCGGAATGGGAACGGCCTCGGGTATTGGACTTTGGCTCTTGGATTTTGGAATGTGTTCTTAGCAATCGGAACTTCCGCACGGATTTTTCCAACCACCTAACAAGGAAAATGGTAGCGTCACCATCCCAATGGGGAGACATGAAGGAATATGTCCTTCACCCAAGTTGCATTAAGTCTAATACCAAGGTTCAGATTAATTGCGAACAATTAATTCAGTGAGATCAAGTGATCGGAACAGCTAGCTGGAGCAATGCTTCCGATCAGTGAGTTCTAATGGATATTTGAACTCACAACTTACTCTTGACTGAACCTACAAGGTCACACCAATGACACGTAACAGATCACCAGATTAAATGAATCGGAAATTCATTTAATAGCTTTTCGGGAATTAGTTGGAAACGTATTATACGATACGATCTTTGTCGGAATCGTATATCATATCGCGAATATTCGTAAGCTGAGCGACACGAATAAATCGTATCGTACGACGGTGATTCGTCGAATACGAAACGATAAATAATATATCGGAAATATATTAAATCGCGAATACGAAGGGCATCGGAGTTGCCAGCCCGTCGAGCCAAGCACGTAAGCGTGCAAGGCCCAACGTGCCAGCAAGCTCGCGAGCAAAGGCGAGCAAGGCTTGCCCATTGGGCGCGAGCACGCAACAGCACGCACAGCAAGCAACGCAGGGCGAGCGAGCAGGCCCACGGCCCAGCTGCTCGGCGCGCGCGCTCTGTGGGCTTCGGCCTGTAGTGTGTGTCGCTGGGCGGGGCTGTGCGGTCCGTGGCTTGCGTGATGTGGCCGGTCAAGGCCTTTGGTTCTTGGCCGGTTACATCATTAATACAATAGGTCAATTGTATTATTCCAACACATAATTCATATTATTCAAAACCCTAGAGACACAGAGAACCCTAATTCTCTTTGTGCCTCCAAAGTATCTTGATCAATTGTCTAAGCTACGATAATGAAGACGGATCTGAACGTGTTGGTGAACCAAGTAGAGGAACGACAAGTGGAGTTCTTTGTTCGTGTTCGTTGACATATTATTGTGGAAAACACGCTTCGAATGTAAGTTTGCTTAATCTGTGCTTTATACATGTTTCCTGGCTTTGGTGATTGTTCCGCACATGTTATTATGTTTAACTTTATTCCCCTACAGTGGTATCATGAGCATGTATTCAAAGCATGAATTAGCATGATTATTATTGTTTTTGCATCTGTCGAAAAATTTGGGATTTTAGTTGATTTTTCGGAATTTTACGAATTATTGGATGAATTGCGTAATAATCAGGTCCGAAATAAAAAATGTTCGTTTTTTCGAGTTTTAAAACCCTAATTTGATTGAAAACGATTTTCTAAGATCAAATCATGTGAACGGAATTGCAAAAACAGGCCTCGAAGTGTCGTTTTTTGGGCGGTTTTGTTAATTTTTCATTAAAAATTAAAAGTGTCGAACAGTAATTCAATTAAAAGGTCGACCTATACTACTCGGAATTGCTTGAAATTTTGACACAATCTTTCTGGCTATATTCTTGATGTATGGTAAAATTTCAGATTTTTCCCGAAAAGTATAAACCCTAATTTTGCCTTTCCCCAATTCGTAAAATTTGAAACCCTAATTGAATTTTAATTAATTTTGGTTTAATAATTCGGTTAATTGGGAAAGGGGATATAATTTAATGGGTCAGTGGCTAATTTTAAAAATTATTGGATTAAAATTTTGAATGGTTTCGTTAATTTTAATCGCACTTAAACCAAATTATTAAAAATCTGAAATTTAATTGTTTATGAACGATTTAAAGCTTCGGATTTTGTTAATTAAAAGCTCAAACTTTAATGTTGATTCGTTCATTCATAAAAGTTTGAATATTGTTAGCCCTTGATTTAATAATTTTACGAAATTGGATTGTCGTTGGAATTTATTAAATCGTTAAAAATCGTTGTTTTTCGAAAATAAAAATCGCAACTTTTTGAAAAAAAAAATTAATGCAAGTTCGTGAAATTAAATTTAATTTTAATTAAGTTGGTCCGTATCACGAACCAAGCACGAACACAAGTATGGTGGTCGTATGGCTCGTCGAGCCATACGGGCTGTTGTGCTTAGGCCGAGCCGCATGCGACATGGGCAGCAGCAAGTACGCTGCGTACCTCGTGCGCGTTGGGCGAGGAAAGGGCAGGCGGTATGCTTGCGGGGCTGCGACGAAGCAAGGCGCGAGCCATGCGACGTCCAGCACACACACGAACGCACAATACGCACGCAGGGGCAACGATGCTGCAGGGACGCGCGCGCGCGAGGGGCCTCGGGTGTGCGAGCCTTGCTCGTGCGCCTCTTGGGCCTCACGCAAGGCATCGGGCTGGGGGCAAGCCAAGCCCGACTACGTAATCGGACTTTTTTCGTTGAAAATTGTTTATTTCGTTGGTTTTCGTATATTTGCATTAATTTGGGCTAACGGGATATTTAATTTAATATTTTATTTGCTTGGGCTGGGCCGCGAGTTTTAATTTAATATTTCATAATTAATTATCCGGAATAATTATTGGTTTGAGTGGGAGCCACTAAATGAAATTAAAATGAAATAATTATTTTAATTATTTTCGTAGGTCGCATTATTTTAATTAAATTCAATTTTAATTAGAATAAAGTCTAAGGATTAATAATTTGGAAATTGATTAATCTTTTAGGACGTGTTTATGTGAACGTGAATTTTAATTAATTCACGTAAATACTTGCATATTAATTTCAAGTTATTACTCATGATAAATGTTTAGACTTTGCATGCTTCAATGTATGTTTTAATTATTATTTATAATTAAATATCTTTTAATGCAATAAATCCTTTTAGAAAGGTAACAGTAAATTTTCTCGATTGGTAGTGAATCCAAAAACGATTCACGAAAATGAGAGAAAGTGAGCAATTTAAAATGTACGTTTCTTTTAGCGACTTTTATGGTTGTTTTCGAATATCAAAATCGAATGGAAAACCAATTGGTGCTTGTGAATTCAAAATACAATGTAGTTTTGAGATCATAAAGCATTGACTTTAAACGCTCAGCTTTACCAATGGTTAACAACCTAACATCTTTGTCCATTTAATTCTCGAATGAGTCTAGTCCCTAGACATTCGAATAGATCGATTCTTAGAGAACTTTAGAAGCTTCTGGTAAGATCATCTAGTTGAAACAGAATATTCAACATAAACAAAATGGTAAGAACTTTGTCGGAGTGACATTGTACATGTCCAACAAAGTATAAAAGTCAACACTAAAGAAGACAATTCTAAAGATTATAAGAAAGGGTACAAGAAATAGGAAAACAAAGGAACAAATGAAAGGAATTTACAATTCCGTTTCTACCTATAAGTTTATGTTTAAAGAGCAGTGACCTAGCAATCAAACTTCCTTGGTATCATATACCGCTTGAGGTTCTTACTTCAGTAATAACTCAAACAATGGAAGCTAGGATACACTAATGACCTACAAGTGGGAAATGAAGCATGGCAATGCTACATTAGTTGTAGGGTCATCTGCTTTGTTTTAAGTCCTTTCAAAGGCTGGAACTTAATGGCTATTTTGTTCCATAATCAGCAAACCTAAATTTCTGTTTTCAAACACAAAAAGACTCACATTCAAGTAAAACAAAAACAATGTTTGTTTGTTTATTTGAATGAAATGGTCACTTACGGGTTGAGTCAATATGCTTGATTAAAACAAACAAATCTTTAACAATAAAAACTTTACTGGGTTCAAATCAATCCCTTGATTTGAGTTCCACTAATCTTTGGCATTGTTGCTTAGACCATATCAACAAGTTAACATTCATAAGATCTATTTCGATGGAATTTTGAAAGTTGATTGATTTCTAAATCAATTCAAGACAAGCTAGTCTTACTTATTGAAAGTAACAAAAGATATGAACTATTGTTAGAACGCCTAGAAAATAGAGTTCAAAGCTAAAGAAAGATTTTATGACTTTATTATTTCACATGGATTTGAGTGATATAAATTTGAATCTGTTTGGCTAGTTCAAAGTTTCAGAAGTATAAAATCCACTTGGCAAGAAATCATAAAGATCTAGGTTAGATCATAACGATAATTACTTTAAAACCAAATATGATCATCAATGATTGTGCGTTGTAATTTCACAATTGAGCTACATAAGATATGAAATATCTACGTTGGAATGATCGAAGTCAATTAGTACTTCGATAATTTCTATAATTTCCTATAATTTCTAATTTCTATAATTTCTAAAAACAAAATGCTCAACTACCACCAAACTAAACCAAATTCGTCAAAGCTATTGAAAAGTAATTTCAGAATATCTTTTCATAATATATCTAAAGAGTTGCTAAACTAAGTGGGAGCTTAGTGTTTGTTATTCAACAAACTAAGGCCCAAGTATAGATATATGTTTCATTGTGATTTATTCAAATGAGACACAAGGGTATTGTTTCTACCACGAATTTTCGAGAACATAATGTTTGTTTGCTCGAAATGATGTCCACTTGGAGATTCGTTTCCAAAATGACAAGTGGGAGAAAATAGACCTCGAAAGTCTTCGAGGCGAACAACAAACATAAACAGACATTCCGAGGCTTTTTGAAGTGCCTTTTAAAATCTGAACTTATTCTTTAAGGACTTTAGAAGTGGCTTTAAAGAATAGACATCTCTTAGAAGCTTTACAAGTGCTTCAAGGAGAACAGAATACTCAAAGGACTTTCAAGTGGCTGTTGATATTCTATTGTTTGATCGATGTTCCATACCCAAGTAGGCATAGAGTTCAAGTCACTGAAACTATGAGATTCTTCTATTAGATAGTGAAGAATCATGGAGTTCAGGTCACTGAAGCTATGCGATTCTTCTATTAGATAGTGAAGAAACCTACAACTTGCAGTTAAACTATTATCATGTAGATTAATGAGTTTCTGACCTGTAAGAAAGCTATGACGAAACCCAGATTCCCTAAAATGGTTAGAGGCCATATATAGACTTAAATGTTTTAAATGGTTAGAGGCCATAAAACATACTCAATGTTCTGATGACAAAATTGAAATTTTGTTGATTTGCAAGAATGATTTATATCTATTGGTTGCAAATTGGTTTTAAGGATAAAAACCATCAAACATGGAATTGTGTTCACAACACAAAGCTAGATTAGTTGTTAAAGGTTACAAGCAAATTCATGCCATGGATTGTGTTGAAACCTCATGCATAATCGTAATGCTCAAGTCTATAATTCAAGCAATGATTGTATATTGGTACATATGGCAATTGGATGACAAAACATATTCCTCAGTCAAATGTTGGAAGAAACTATGTACATGGCATTTCATAGGATTTGTGGATCCAAATAAATGCTTGAAAAGGAAAGCTAGCTTATGAAATCTAAGTACAGATTTAAGCAAGCAAATTGGGAATCAAAACTGTATTTTAGTGAAGCTAATAAGTATTTTAGTTTCATAAAATGTACATGATTCTTATAAGATATATAAGAAGTTTAGTGGGAGTATATAAAAACTTAATTGGTCCTATGTGTATCACACACATATCTCTCTATTGTGAAATAACATTCAAATGCTAATAACTTAGGTTTCAAATTATTCATGAATGATGGACCAAGGCGAAACTTAGTAAATACTGGGTATTATGATCTATTTACAAAGATCTTATGATTTTGTTTTGGATTAAGTAATGGCATTTACTAAATCAAACACGAAAGACTCCATTGGAGATATTCGATCCATATGAATAAATCTAAGTAATGAATGTTTGAACTATGTATAAGCATTTACTAAGTTAAACATCAAAGGATCTAAGTGAGATTCTTAACCTATATTATATGTCAAAGAATTTAGCTGGATTTAGTATCTACTGAAACTAGAATGAGCTAAAGTTACATGAATTGAATTCAATTGGGAATTATTCTTCAAAATAATTTATCATGTATGATATAATATGAGGATTGCCAAAAACGTATCGTGTGACTTTAGGCATGACGAACATATACCAATCTCTATTTATCTAAGTGAAGACCAACTAGATTGAGATCAAGAAAAACTAATGGTACTTGAAAAGGTACATAAGAATAGTTCTTGATTCAAGAAAATAAAGATATGCTAAATATTGATGCTACACGCATAAACACTGGTAAAGGATCAAGCAAGATTTTTTTGGAGTTAAGCATTGGCAAGGACGAGCTATAGAGCATCGTTTTTGAAATGGCAACATGGATTAAAGACCGTGAGTTATTGCGTGGGAAATTAAATATTGATTTCTATGTTCTAAGATATAGCTGGAAAGTCTTCCACATATCTATGAACAGCTTGAATAAGAAAATCCAAACAAAGCATCACTAGCAACCTAAACAGTTGAAGTAAAAGTAATTATTGCCTAAGAAGCAATAAAACAGGGTTGTTTGTGTTAAAGAGTCCTTCAATGAACTTGGGTAGATCACATGTCTGTTGACTTAGTAGTTCTTCATTGCAAAATGCGTAGAACCACTATTTAAGTAAGAAAGACTAGAGCACATAATAAACAAACTCAAAAGATCTTATCATCATATCTCTAAGACATTCGATGAAAAGGATATTAAGATTGGCAAAGCATGATAACTAAACCTATGCAACAAGTGAGAAACAACACTCACATTGTGGCACTGGAAATCAAGCATAGTTTTGAATTCCACTAATTGTTTTAAAGATGGGTTCGAGGCCCATGGTTGTAAAACATTGGGGTTGAACATTTATCATATATGAAATGTATTTTCATATTCCATTTAATCTTGGTTTAGTATTAAACGATGAGTCCCTTCAATTTGACGAAAATATTCAAGATAGACTGTCAGGACCAGTCCTGTGACTAAGAAATGTCTATCAAGTGAACATGAATTTCAAAAGTTGAAAATGGTCCCTGGTCGGAGTTTTCTATAAAGATGGACACATAGAAAACGTTAGACGACTAGAATGCAAGATGACTAGTAGTTCTGTTTCTTGAACTATGTGGACATGGCAATGTCATAATCATTTGCATAGATACTTACTTTGGGAAGACTAGTATCGGACAGACCTATGAAACTTTACTGTAAGAGATGAAAATATGTCATAAGTAAATTTCATTATAATTATTAGACACTAAATCCTCAATACCTGAGTGATTTGAGATTACTTGTTTGAGAACTGCTTACTTTGACGTTGACCAACCGTCGCACCGTAAAAGAAGGCTATAAAGGCAACGCTATCAAACGAAGTCTAATCTCAAGATCGCAAGATTGGGATTGTCCTCCCATAAATCGGGATGAGATGCTTAAAAGTTGTACAAGGCCACTCGGATAGCTAGAAACTGTAAAATGCATGGCCGTGCTCGGATGAATCATAGGCTATGATTATCTGTTTATTTGATCAGTTGAACTCTGAAACCGAGAAACACCTCTGAACGTAATAAGGATGACTACTCTTACCTTATGTTCAAGAGCAAGCATCGAGCGACAAAGGAATTAGGAAATGCACACTTGTCCCTAAGGACAAGTGGGAGACTTAAGGAAATAATACCCTTGGTCCAAGTATGGATATAATGATAATTCTAATAAATGCGGTTCAGTATTAATTAATAAGTTAATAATTCAGTGAGATCAAGTGAGCTGAATGCCTACTCTTGACTGAACCCGTAGGGTCACACAAATAGTACGTAAACGGATCAAGTATATAATGGCATTAAATACTCCATCTATGGATATTCGGAATCGACGGATCTTAGTTTCAGTGGGAGCAAATACTCCATTAAATACTCCAAGTCGTAGATATTGTCGGAAACGGAAACATGGTACGTATCGGAAAATATTATCAGAAATCGAAATATTGCCGGAATAGGAAATATTGCCGGAAACAGAAATATTGTCAGAATCGGAAATATTATCGGAATCGGGATATAATTCTGGAATCGAAAATATTAAATATTTGTTCGAAACGGAAATTAATTCCGGAATCGAAAATATTAAATATTGTTCGAATCGGAAATGAATTCTGGAATAGGAAAATTAATCAGAAGCGCGTCGTACGAAATAAACATCAGACGAGCTTGCTAGACGCAAGGCCTAGCACCAAGCCAGGCATGCGCCTAGCATGAAGCCAGGCCTGCACCTAGCGAAGCCCGCACACAGCAAGGCGAGCCAGCAGCCCGCCAAGGCACGCAAGGCCCAGCCAAGCAGTGCGCAAGGCCAGGCCCATCGTGTGGCAAGGCCAGCAAGCTGGCGCGCCCCTCGTGGGTTGTGTTGCAGCTGCTGGGCCGAACCAGCCCACCGTGCGCGCGGGCATGCCCTTCGTGGGCTGTTCGTCTTTGTTGGTGTGTTCGTGCATGTTACGAATCCTTAAGCTTCTAGGATTTATCCGATTATACTATTTTCCTAAAACTACTAGAATTAGTTGTTGACTTAAACACTAAATTAATAGATTTAATTAGTATCTAATTCTAATAAGATTAGATAAGTTGAATCCTAGTAGGATTCTAGTTCCGATGATCCTACCCTATAAAAAGGTGATGGCAATCACAATTTAAATACATCAATTCAAGTATTCATATATAGTTTTAAATTAAAAACTAAAGTTAATAATTTGCCACAAAATTATAACCGAATAAAATAATACCTTAGGCTAAATTCTAGTTAATTGAATCTAAGGCGGATCCGAACGTGCTGTGGACTATCTACGGAGGGACTACACTTGGAATCCTAAACTTGTTCTTGTTCGGTTCGGGAGCAGCTAAGGAGGGCTACAAATGTATGCATCCTAAATTATGCTAATTGTTATGTGGCAATTAATTTGGATTCCTGGCTTTATGGTTTTTCCGCATGAAATATATGTTTTATATTTGTCATAACCTAACAGTAGTATCACGAGCCTCTAATTAATTCCATAATCAATTATAGTTGACATGGTTAAATTTTATAAATTTGCAATAAATTAAAGGGGTGATTAATTTCGATTTTTGTAATTAATTGCAAATTCGTGCGATTATTTAATTATATGTTCGTAGGATTTTCGACAGTTTAGTCAATAATGGTCGGAATCGTATAATTTTATAGTGAATTTCGCATGTAAACGGCGTTTTAAAATTTTGACAAAAATCATAGATTTGATGGCGAACCCAGAATTCCCAACTTTTAGGAGGTTTAAGTTTTTCGAACGCACAATTTATAATTTTTAGGATGTTAAATTAAATATTTGCAATTCTTGTTTGTAAATCTTGAATCTATGATTGACATACTGTATATGTATAACAATTTTAATGCCTAAGCTTGTTAATTATACAACCTAATTTGTAATTGTAATTAATTTGTTGAAATTCGAATAATTTAGAATTTGATTTGATTTTCATAATTAATTAGCAATTTAATTAGGAATACATGATTAAAAACCACCATAAAATTTCTTAAAATTGAAAAGTTTTAAAATTTTATGACCTAGATTTGAATCCATGAAACTAAACTTGATCGGAAATTAATTTGAATAATAATTTTTCGATTTTTCGCCCTAAATTTATGAAATTAATATGATTTATTATTCATTCGTCTATAAATTTAAATGATAAAGTTTCGAATTTTATAAAATCCGTTCACGAATTTTGCACGCACAAAGCAATGGACGGTAAGTGTTACCCTTAAGGGGTGTTGTATAGTGCGGGCATTCTACGACGAGCAAGGGAGCTCGTCGCCCATGCGGTACGAATGAAGCGAGCAAGGGCGTGGCACGAGAGGGCAAGGCAGCAGCCCTGCCTTGCGTCGAGTGCTGCGAGCTCGTGGGCGGGATGGGCGAGTGGGCAAGGCGACGAGCACAACGCATTGTGCACGCGGGCAGCGATGGTTGGCTCGTCCAGCTGCGTTGCCTAGCAGCGTGCCTCGGCAATGAGCATGGGCTGCGCGCAAGCGTAGCTCGCTGGGCCTGCTGCGTTTGCGCGTGGTCGCTTGGCCTTGCGATACGATCAGTCGAGTGGCATGGGCTGCTGCTTGTTGGACTCGACGAGGCATGGGCGCGAGCCCATGGCCTCGTCTTGACCCGATTGGTTCGTTTTAATTTAATTTTAATTTTCAGTTGGATAAACGATTTTAATTTAATTTAAAATTTGTAATTCAATTTTTTCTCGGAATTTAATTTTGAATAATTTAATTATTATAAATTTTATTTATACTAATTATTTTACTAAAATTAAAACCTTGATTAAATTTAAACTAATTAATTTAATAAACTGAAAATAAATGAAAGGATTTAAATAATAATTTATATGAGCTTTAAATTTTAATTAAATTTGTATGTTTCCGGTTGGACTAGGAAATACAATTTTATGTTTAAAATTAGTAAAGCATGTAAATTGCTTGGTTTTAGTGGGAGCGTTTTAGTCATAAACTCTTGCTTAGGTCTACATTCCTTTAAGGTTAAAATAACTCGATTAGAATTAATAAGGATTGAATAATTTGTAGATTATTGGAAGCCTTGATTAATTGCTGCAAATATTTATGTGATGCATAATATGTTCTACTAACCAGCTATATATGTGGGTCATTCATTGATAAATGAATGGGTAAATGGTATATTATAAATGTACTGTTTTGCATGTTATGAAAGTGACTAGTATGGCCCAAATAGGATAGAAAATATGGTCTGCGTACCATTAATTTGAATGTAATATTGGTCTAAAGTACCAAAGTTTTATTGCTTTAAATATGGTTTGCGTACCATCAAATAGTTGTAATTAGTTTCAATTATAGCATATCCTATTTGAAGAAAATGGCGCCTCCCATGGTGAAATTCAAGACGGAGTTTCCAATCCATTTTCAAGAAGGAGTTTGAAGTTGAAGCTTCAAGATGAAGTCGGGCCATATTAGATCACATTTATATCTTATGCATGCTTTAAGTTATTTATTGCTTTAAATATGTCTTAATTATGCATGAGATTGTGGCTTGATTATGTTGCATGATTAAGGATTTTAGTTCACTTAAAATCTAACCAACATAGTAAGAGCCTTAAGTTCCAAACTTTAAAAATTGAGTTAAAAGGTGCCATGCCAAAATAACACTTACTTGGATAACCTTTACATCAATCTTAGTAATAGTTTTCCGCCATAGCGAGGTGTTACTTATTGATCCTAAAGGGGTAAGGTACACAAATTTTTGTGAGTACATGTTAGTTTTGGTGAAACTCAACGATATAAGTAAGGAGTCCTTTTATGTCGTGGCAAATGAGATAGGTTTACCTAATAAGTTCTTAGACGTACCTATCAACCAAGAGTAGTTTCTAGACTATTAGCAAAGGCTTTACTTACCTAAAATATTTTAGAATTGAGTCTAAATACATTATGTGCTTAATTCTTCAATGATTTAAGGGTCTTGGTATCATTTTATTCACACCTGCCGAAACACATAACTTGAATAAAATGCTTAATAAATAATAAATTATGCATGAATGCTAGAATTTAAGTTTATTAAGAGAAACTGTGAATGGTTATTTATTTGTTTATTCTTTTTCAATTGTAGTTTTTACTATGGCAAACAACAATCAAAACATCATCATGGGTTCTGAGCTTATGGTCAAGCTGAACCTAACAAATTTTCTTGAATGGAAAGCTAAGCTGATTGAAATAGTGAGACTCAATGGATTTGAGTATGCACATGTGCTGTTCCATCCCATGCCAAGCTACTATGCCAGAGACGTTACCCCTGAAAGACATGCCGCCTGGGATGCGGATCTCAAAAAGGTTATGAGTCTCATGTTGAACAATATCCCTGGGGAATGGGCTAGGAGGTTTGTAGCTTACGAACCTTTTACGCTCATTAAGAATCTGAGGGATATCTGTCGTGGAAACACGGAGGACAGGAACCTAAATTTCCATGAGTTGATAGAATCAATGTCTAGCCTAAAGGTTAGTTCTCATAACAGATGTTTTAGGATGGAGGTCCAAGAAACACATGTCCAGCTCCTTCGCACTAAACAAAGGGTTGGTGTTCCACTAAGGTTCCATGTAGACCTTATGCTTTCATATTTTGATCGCCTAAGTCTGCTAGGAACAACAATAAGTGAAAGGATGGCAGTCTCTATCTTGCTCAATTCACTCCACAGTGGGTTTGGCCGCTTTAAGCAACTATACATGAGTGAACCAAGAGATGAACCAGTCGCAGAGTTTGTTCACCTGGTCCAAAAGGCTGAGATAATACTCGACTGTGAAGCCAAGGATTTACTCAACGCTAAAGGGAGACCCTTCAAGAAAGGTGGAAAGTCCAAGGGCAATGCTAAGTCAAGAAAGAAGACAAAGAAGGATAAGTCCACATCAAGCTGTCTTTATTGTGATGGAATTGGCCATTACAAGAGAGAATGTCCAAAGCTTAAGGAAGATCAAAAGAACGGAACAGTCGTTCCATCTTCAGGTATTTTCATTATAGATTGTATACTTGCTAATTCAACTTCTTGAGTATTACATACAGGTTGTGGCTCACACTTATGTTCCAATTCACAGGGACTAAGAAGAAGTAGAAGGTTAAGCAAGGGTGAAGTCGACCTACAAGTGGGAAATGGAGCACGGATTGCTGCATTAGCTGTAGGAACTTATTATTTGTCGTTGCCCTCAGGGCTAGTTTTGGAACTGGAAGAGTGTTTCCATGTTCCAAGTCTTACTAAAAACATCATTTCTGTTTCTTGCTTAGATGCTAAGGGATTTTCCTTTTTTAATAAAAGACAATAGTTGCTCGCTTTATTTTAAAGAGATGTTTTATGGATCTGCTAGATTAGCCAATGGACTTTATTTATTAGATCACGACAAACAAGTTTATAACATAAATACCTAAAAGGCCAAACAGAATGATTCAGATCTCACCTATCTGTGGCATTGTCGATTAGGCCATATTAACATAAAGCGCATAGAAAGACTTCAAAAGTAAGGCATTCTAGAACCATTTGACTTAGAGGATTATGGTAAGTGCGAATCATGTTTACTTGGAAAAATGACAAAGCAACCTTTCTCTAAAGTTGAAGAAAGATCAACTGAACTATTGGGTTTAATCCATACAGATGTATGTGGACCAATGAGTACAAATACTAGAGGTGGTTTCAGTTACTTTATCACTTTCACTTATGACTTCAGCAGATATGGTTATGTCTACCTAATGAAGCATAAGTCTGAATCCTTTGACAAATTCAAGAAATTTCAGAGTGAAGTAGAGAATCAATTAGGCAAGAAGATTAAAGCACTGCAGTCTGATAGAGGAGGTGAATATCTGAGCTATGAATTTGATGACCATCTGAAAGAATGTGGAATCCTATCAGAATTGACTCCTCCCGGAACACCTCAATGGAACGGTGTGTCAGAACGGAGGAATAGAAACTTGCTAGACATGGTTAGATCAATGATGGGTCAGGCCGAACTTCCAATAGAATTTTGGGGACATGCACTAAATACAACTGCACTCACTATAAACATAGCTCCGTCTAAAGCTGTCGAAAAGACTCCATATGATTTATGGTTTGGAAAGCCTCCAAATGTGTCTTTTCTTAAGATTTGGGGTTGTGAAGTATATGTCAAACGATTAATTTCAGACAAACTTCAACCACAATCTGACAAATATATCCTTGTGGGCTATCCAAATGAAACAAAGGGGTATTACTTCTACAACACATCTGAGAAAAAGGTGTTTGTTGCTCGAGATGGTATCTTTTTGGAAAGAGATCACATTTCCAAAATGACAAGTGGGAGAAAAGTAGACCTCGAAGAAATTCGAGTCGAACAACAAACTCTAGAGAATGCTCAAGATGACATTCAGGATGAAACTCAGTAATCTTTAGAAGAATCTGGTGAGAATCAAGGACCATCTAGAAATGTAACCCCGCGTAGATCGCAGAGATATAGGTTTCAACCGGAAAGGTACTTAGGTATTTTGACGAACGAGAGCCATGAAGTTCTATTACTTGAAAGTGATGAACCTGCGACTTACAAACAAGCTATGATGAGACCTAGCTCCAAGCAATGGCAAGAAGCCATGCAATCTAAATTAGACTCCATGTCTGAAAACTAAGTTTGGGAATTGGTCGATTTTCCAGATGGCTACCAAGCCATAGGAAGCAAAATGGGTTTTCTAACTGAAATAGGACAAGGACGGGAAACTAGAAGTTTTCAAAGCTAGATTGGTTGCAAAAGGTTACAGGCAAGTCCACGGTGTGGGCTACGATGAAACCTTTTCAACAGTTGCAGTGCTAAAGTCTATTCGGATAATGTTAGCAATCGCTGCATATTACGGTTACGAAATATGGCAGATGGATATCAAAACCGCTTTCTTAAACGGCATTTTAACAGAAACTGTGTTTGTGACATAACCTGAGGGTTTTGAGGATACAAAGAATGCTAAAAAGGTATGCAAGGTTAAGAAATCCATCTACGGATTAAAGCAAGCATCAAGGAGCTGGAATATACGTTTTGATGAAGCAGTCAGTGACTTTGGCTTCGTCAAGAACGCAGACGAATCTTGTGTATACAAGAAGGTCAGTGGGAGAAAAATTACAATTCTAGTATTCACTACTACAAAAAAGGGAATAGAGAACTGTTGAAATAGGCTTTAGAGGACGCCTGAGGATCGTTCTCCTGCTAAGCGATCTCTATAGTTTAGAGGACGGTTGAGACAAACGTTCTGTATACATATGAATAGAGTATGGTGGTCTCAGTTAACTGTCCTCTATTCCCTTCCTTAAATCTGAAAATTTAGAAGGAATAGAGAACAGTTAAGGCACTTAACTGTTATGTATTTATTAAAATAGGGGACATCTTGCTTAGATAGGCGTACTCTATTCCTCCTCTTTTACATTAAGATGGAGGACGGTTTCTAAGGTAACCGTACTCTATTCTTCATCTTTTAAGTAAACATAGAGGACGATTTGCTTAGATAACCGTCCTCTATTCCACCCTTTTTTTAATTATATATATATATATATATATATATATATATATATATATATATATATATATATATATATATATATATATATATAGGACCAGGTTCTGGTGAGAACCCCTTTTAAGATGAGAACCTCCTTATAATGAGAACCTCTAGGAACCGTAAGATTTATATGGAATTGACGGGTGGGATTTGATCTTAGAAATTCTGATTTCGATGGTTCGCTAATTGCTCTATCAGAATTCAGAACACACGGATAACTTTCTCTCTCTACTCCTAAAACAGATAGTTTGATGGTTTCTCTCTCCTCACAACTCTATACTCGCCCATTTTCTTCGAGGTTTCGACTTCTTTACCCAAAATTAGGTTTAGTTTTCAATAACAAGCTGCAATTACACTCAAATATTTCCCCAAATTGAATTACTGATGATTTGTAGTAATTTGTAAATGCAATTTTGGAGTTCAACAAAGATTTCAAGCAAATTCAATGGTGCTTATGCGATGCTCAGAATTCTACCCGATCTGCAAAATCAATATGTAAAACAGGTATTAGTCACATTTTCTTAACTTTTCCAGTAGTTTAGCTTAAATTAGGTATAAATTCAACAAAATGCGAAAATCGAATTGATAATTTGATTCGAATTTTGATCGATTTGTTGCAAATTTCTCATACACAAAGGTAGGAATTTCGATTTTGAGGTTTTTAAATTTCTTCAGCTTTTCATAGAAAAATTAGTTTGATCTCCGAATTATTGAAAAATAATCTACTTGATTAAGTTTCTATGATGCTCGAATCAGGTTTCAGAGCGGAACTATGCGGATTTCTTCAACAACCAGAGATTCAAAAGGTATAATTAAGGTAAACTTCAAAATTTTGGGCTTAACTAAATTTTAGGTATCGTCCATTTTTTTGATGTTTGGTGGTCGCTACACTCGCTGCTGGCAATCCATAAATGAGGATTAGAAGGCATATGGATATGCCAAAACTATGCAAGGATGACATCTAACCTTAGCTTTGTTTATTGCACAAAATGATTCAATTATTAAAACTGCGGAAAAGTAAACTAAATATCACTAACAGTAAACCAAATATCTACAAAAGTAAACCTGATATATGTGGCCATAGATTTGTTTTCTGCTGGTTTTTGCCTGGTTGCTTGAAGCAATCTATTTCTTACTGATGCACCTTAGATAAAATGGAAACTTTGGATGCTACTTGATTGATTGTTTCAACGTCAACGAAGAACTCACAGAGGCATAAAATCAACCAGGTTGTGGAACTATGACTTAAAGGAACGTGTACTCAAAATTTATGTTATAATAATTGTTCTTTCTAATTTCTCAATGGAAAATTCTCAGTTTTGGCTATTGTACTTACATAAATTTTCATATACAACATGTTGTTAATTGGACACAGTAAGTCTTCTTTGAGGATGTATCCTAACAGTAGGGTCTTATGGACATTAGACAGCAGAGCAAGAATGACATGAAGCGTTGCCTGAATTGGTGGGACCTAACCTGGTTCGGGTTCGATTCAGTGATTGGTGCAAGAATATTAATTTGTTCTTACTGGAAAAGAAGCTCATGATGGAGCTGGACCAGCAATTGTTCTGTCTTATGTGGTTTCTGGTTTCTCAGCAATGCTTTCTGTTTTCTGCTACACTGAATTTGCAGTAGAGATTCCAGTAGCAGGTGGTTCATTTGCTTACCTGAGAATAGAATTGGGTGACTTTGTGTTGTGCTGGTGGTTCGGTTTTTCCTTCAGGTGTTGTCCATAAGTCTACTTTGGTAGGTTGGCCAAAATTGACTTGTTTTCTGTTTTTTTTTTCAAAAGTAAGCTAAATTTATCTAAAAGTTAATTAAATCTCTCTAAAAGTAAACTTAGTTTTGTTTACTTTTTGGGAGATTTAGTTTACTTTTAGAGATGTCTTATTTACTTTATCTGCACAATGTAGGACTCATTGTACCTGGTTTATATTATTTTTCAATTAGTGTGTAGGAAATCAGGATTCAGTAATAGCAAATCAGATTGGTGTGTCGGAAATCAAGTAAGTCATATTTATCTTGGTTTGTTTCTCCTTACCTTTTATGTCAGATTGGTGTGTAAGAAAACACAAGTATTCTTTTCTCTTATTTAAAAAGTAGATTAAAACCTGACAAAAGTAAATAGATTAGTTTGAGAAGTAAATTTGTGAAGCTAATGTGAATTCTTATGTTCTGTTGCAACGAATTTCATATTTAGCACATTTGAGCTATTAAGGGTAGACCAATATGCTTTGAGTTGGAATAGTAGTTGATAATGAAGATGGTTTGTTGACCCAAAGAGATAAATTAAATACATTGTCCATAAGTAAATATATATCTCCAAATGTAAACAAAATCTCTCTAAAAGTAAGATCAATAATAATGAAACATCAATTATAATTTTCTCTAAAATATTTTGTGAAAACCTATTAGCTCAAATGGTAGAGCACTATGCAGATGCATAGAAGATGTAGGTTCGATTCCTACATAGGTTGTCTCTGAAAGTAATCTTTTTTCTAAAGAAACTCAAAAGTAAATACAAAAAACTAAAAAGTAAATCAAAATACCTCAAAAGTAAATCATAATAACTAAAAAGTAAATCGAACTATCTCTTAAGTACATATACAATTATTATACATTAAGAGTTTTGAAGTTTTTTTTAAGTATCTCTTAAGTACATGTATAATTATTATACATAGAGAGTTTTGAAGCTTTATTTCTTAATTAAAGCATAAACTACAAAAAGTAAAGAAATTTACAATGTTACCTATAAACTACATGGAAATGTTCAAAGGTAAATGGATTCGTTCCAAAAGAAAGCTAAAATTGTTTTCCACTTTCTTGTCCTCGATTTGATTCAAATGTAAAGATTGTTAATCTTTTTGCTCTAAAATAGGTTTACGTAATTTTTGTTTTGTTCAATTAAAAAGTAAATAAAGAACTCGTAAAAGAAATTACAACTAATTCAAAAATAAATATGTTAAATAGGAGAATTAACTTCATATGCAGAGTAGTAAAAGTTGTCTATGTAGGATTCGAACCTACATCATTGTGCAACGCACAAAGCTCTACCAATTGAGCTAATAGACTTTACAATAAGAAAAACGACATGGTATTTTTAAGAGGAAAAATGAGTATTGTAGACATCAAAATGATAACATAAAATCAAAGAAACTTTATAGATTGTTAAAAGGATCCATGTTTGTTGATTTGATCTGGGGTGAGAGGGCGAGATCCACCTTACTTTAGATTAGTGTAGCTTCGTTCAATTGGATTCTAGATTTCCTCTCTTTGTTATGAGAGCATAGGTCAACTTTGGTCATGTTGACCAAATTGCAGCACACTAACCTAGCAAAAACAACAACAAAAAAATAGCTCAAACAAGAGCAAGCAACACAACTCAACTATGATAGCAGAACTGCACGCCAGAAGCAGGCAGCAGAATATCCAAGCCAACAACAAGCAGACATCAGACCACAACACCAGAAAAAAAAACAGCCAAGCAAAATCGTCAACTAAAAACCAACTCAAACCATATCAGAAGTCCCTAGAGCAACCATGCAGAACCACAAACTCCTCACAACACCAAACTACAGAAGCTCAACAAAGAAGACAACAACTTGAACTAATGCACCAACTACAATAGCATTTGAAACCCCACTTTTTAGCTCATAAACCAACTGCAATCAGAATCTGACCGTTTATAATTTAAAAATCACAAAAGTAAATACAAGGAATTCCAAAGTAAATAAAACAAACTCAAAAGTAAATCATAATTAATCACAAGTAAACCAACCTACATATTTGGATTATCGGTACAATATTCTTTAGTTGTCAGGTTGTATGGGGTTATTTTCTGTTTTGAAAATCTTTTTTCGTTTAAGAAATATTTCTCAGGAGGTAGATAGGAAGACTTTCATCTCCATTCACAATTTCCTTTCCTTTAAAAACCACATTGTTAGTAGTCAAATAGACAAGCCTCTTGATCCCGAATTTCAACATATATTGTTAGTACTCAAAATACAAACTGCATCAGCATCTTACCAGGAAAACAACGCAAATTTAACCAAACTCAGTACTTGTAAACTACTTGCACATTCATGAAAGGAAAAAAACACGGATTCAATGAAGCCAACTCAAATCGATTAAATTTATCCGATTCGAGAAAATCTAATGCAGAACCCTCATTCAAGAAAAGTAAGAACAAAAATCAAGTAAAACGCACAAAATTCAATTGAAACTCAATTGAAACCCCAATTAAAGTAAATCAACAATTAAAATTAGAATTGAATCACATACTAGAATGAAATTTCGAGAACGACGAAGATTGAATCTCAAAACTTGCAAATCCCTAATTCTAGTAAAATCAGAACGAAAAATCAAATAGTAGGCAACAAATTTCAATTGGAAAACTAATTAAATAAAAGTAACAACAAAAAGTAGAATCAAATTCACTTATCGGAATAGAATTTGCGAGAACAAGAACCGAAGTTCAACGAGCAAGAGCGGATGAAAATCTGGAAAAGAAGCGCAAGAGATGAAAAAAGAGGAGAGAGAAAGACCAGAATGAAAAATGCGGGAGGAGAGGGGAAATCTCAGGAAGGTTGAAAGGTCATTCAATAGCCAAAACTACGAAAATACCCTTAATGGATGAATTGAGCGGGTGAAACGTGAGCGGTAGGATTGAATGGATTGACGGCTAGGATTAATTCTCAGTTCTCATCTTAAGGGGTGGTTCTCACCGGATCCCGATTATATATATATATATATATATATATATATATATATATATATATATTGTATATATAACATAACATAAATAAGCATTAAATATATTAAAAATTATATAATATTAAAAATTAAATATATTAAAAAGCAATGTATGTTTTACATGATACTCCTGTGCGTTTATAATATGGAAAGGGAAAAAAAATTAAATATTTACATAATGCCTTAATTTCTTTCTTTTTTTCTCTTCCTTTGGTATTTACAGGAATGCTACATACGAAACAGAAAAAAATTGTCAAGGCTTTATTGATCACAAACTCACAAATCAGAAGCATTTCTTCTTCTTCCAAGCAGAATCTTTATTTTCCACCAGATTTCTATGCTGAATCGTAGCTAATAACAGAATTTCATTTTTGAACTGTAAGTACGTCTCCCTGAACTGAATTCCTTGCTAGCCTCTGTTGCTATTTAATGCCATAAAATAATAATGTTGCAACAATAATATAATTAGAATAAACTTATCTCAATATCGTGATGAACGAGGTAACCGATTTGGAACGATTGTCGCGCCGTGGCCGAACCACTGCTCTAAAAGACAATTCCGCGCTACCCCGGTGCAGTAGAACGCTTGCGGTTGCCCTCCAGGGTTAACACGACACCAAGGTTTGTGTGCACTCACAAGCCCCGATTGGAGACCAGAATACTTGCCCAGAAAGAGTTTATTTTAGAGAGAATAAAGAGAATCATTTTCTGTGAATGTGTTTTTATGGAAAACAGAGGGGAGGTATTTATAGGAGAGCTGCAACCGCCATATAGACAAGTAGTGGAGTAGTGGGAGGTTACCATTTTACTGGGTAATTAATAGGTAGTTAAAACGACATTTAGTGGGGCTTAATGGGACAGTTACGGGATTAGTGGTTGATTAATTCTTTCTGCCCGTTAGAATTAATTAAACCCACTTTTGACCAAATATAATAACCCGGCCCACAAAACTACAAAACCCACCCCAAGCTAGTGTGTTGTGTGTCCACCCATGTCACTCACATGCTTTCTTAAACAAATGTTTCCCTCAAGTCCCCCAATATAAACATTGAACATGGTTTGTGTTTTTCCCATGTGGGACTTTTCATATTCCCACATTTTCCCACTTCCCACTCATTTTCTTTTGTATTCTCACTAGGATTTCCAACAATCCCCCACAGGTCCGAAGATGAGAAGAAAAAGAAAGAAATAAAAGAATTGGATTTCTGGGCAAAACAAACAATTGAATAGGTGTCAATGTCTTGCGACTTGAATTAACACTTAGTGACATTCAAGCTAGAATCTCTTTCCTACCAAGTGACTTTCGTTTTGAACTTAATAGGAGGTTAGAAACTCATTACTCAAAGCACACAATTGAACATGTATGATATTCTGAATCTCCGCCGATAAAAGTGACGCATTGTACTGGCCATACGTCCATAACCTGGATGCTCATAGGTGCTCTAGAGAATAGCCCATGCAATTCTCATAGGAAGCGGCCTCACTTCCACACCTAAGTAGGTGAATCCCATCAAGTGTGAGCTACATCACACCACCAAAAATATGGATATGGGTTCATTAAGAGCCGTGTGCTCAACCTCGTTCCAATAGTAGCAAGCACATAACAAACATCTAGGGATGGACAAAAATTAATTTATGTGCTTCAGAATTGTCATGTAATGTCCCCCTTTGAACTCTAAGAGTAGGAGTTCATTACTTTACAATTCATCCAATGGGCCTCAAGCCCATCCCCTCCGATGTTTCCAAAACTAGTTTTTAATAGGCCTTTCGTTAACGGATCCACATTATTCATTTTAGACTTTACAAGTTCTAAAGTTATAACTCTAATAGACAACATACCTTTGACGGCCTTATGCCTCAAACGAATGTGTCTTTCTTCCCATTGTAGACAAGGTTGTTTGCAACAACGATTGCAACAGAAGGAGCTGGCTTCCCCCACAGTGGAATATCTGCGAGCACATTCCTCAACCATTTGCCTTACAACGTGCCAATTCAATAACAATACATTTATATTCTATATTAGTCATAGCAGTACAAGATTGCTTGCAAGATTTCCAAGATACAGCTCCACCCCCTAGGGTGAAGACATGAACACTACTGGAGTGAACTTTATAATTGTCAGATACCAAATAGGCACCACATAATCCCTCCAACACTCCTGTAAATTTGGAATAGTGCAAACTCCAATCCATGGTACCCATATGGTACCGAAGCAATCACCTATAGTATCCCAATAATCATTACTTGGGCTATGAGTGTACCTGTTCAATTCACTCACAAAATATACAATGTCAAGCGTAGCGTAGTTCATGCAAGACATAACACTACCAACAATCTTAGCATATCCAAATTGACAAACTAGATCATTCTTCTTTATCTTTAAATGGATGTTTGGATCAAAGGGAGTCGTAACTTGATCGACATTTAAATGAGAAAAACATTTTACGAAAATTTTCAACTTTAGTGAGACGGACTAAGACAAATGCCATTTGAAGTCCGTATGAATTTTACTCTGAAAATCACATATGCCTTATCCATGTCTTACATTTCAAAATTAAAAAAAAAAAAAAAAAAAAAAAAAAAAATTCTTTGTCTCATTTATTCGATCTAAGTTAGTACAAAAAATAGCATGTCATCCACAAGAAGATAAATAACCAAAAAACAATGAGACTCTTGCTTAGAATAAACACAAAATCACCTCGTTGACATGAAAAACCATTACCAGTCATTGTCTTGTAATGCCATTATTTAGGAGTTTGCTTTAGTCCTTTTAATGACTTAACCAATTTACATAGCTTGTTCTATTAACACCTGAGATTTAGTCCTATGAACTCAACTTCATAGTGAGTAGTATAACATACGTCTTTTCATCTTCTCATAACATTACACTAACACCTACTGAAAAATAAATTTACTAGTAGTATTATGATTGTACCAACAACCGTTGTTTACTGCAAAACAACATCAAGGCAAGAGTAAATAATAACCACATTTTACTTACAAGCCAATAGCATACTACTTTTAGATTACTTTCTCAAAAACTATAAACAATAGTATGCTAGAACCACAACAAGTCTATACTAGGTAACTAATAATTACCAAAGACCATTCTGTAAAAAGTAAGGTGAAGTCAACATTTTCTTTACATGATGAGAATGAGTTTAAGTGTACCTCTACCAACTAATTAGCCTACGAGGCCCCCAAGTATCCTACTAATTATCTCACCTCAAAAACTCATCTTGGCTTATGAAGTTAAAACTTTAGTCTCATCAACAATATTAAACCACGTGTGAAGCAACAACATGTGATTAAGGCATATTAATGCAATCAAAACCAACTTTAATAAACTACACACATGTTATAAATTATAAACATTATATGCCAAGAGAATCGTAGGTGCTTGAAACGATTCTTTTCGTAGCTTTACAAACATACTCACCATAAGTCATAACCAAGTTTGTAACTAACATATTAATTAGTCTCACGCTAGCTCACCCCCACATTGCACAACTATTTACCAAAACAAATATTATGCATAAACAGGGCACAAGTAAAACATATATGAATAATAATAAATATTCAAATATTATAAAGCGATTAAAGACTTCCTTACTGTCGTGCTTGATGGATATACTACCATCACTGCACCTGTTTGCCAAGTAGTATCTGAACAACCTCATTAGTATTTCTAGTATCACACGAAAATTGTCGTATCAACTGTGAGTCTAACACCCCTGCACAATTTTACTAGCAACCAATTTCGTACCAGACTATTAAACCCGTGGCATATAGAAAATTTACACCAAAACTACAACACAAAATATGATTTCCATGTCATACACAAAGTAAACATTGATCATTGGAATTAATTAATTAATTAATCACATTGGTTGTGTAAACTAGAAGAAGACAGTTGACTAGTTGAGGGAGAAAAAATAGCAGTAGCTATTTTTCTTTGACATACCACGTTCCATCGTTGACAAACTAGCCAATTGCTTTAAGTAAACTTAGAGAATAACACATATTTATTCAACCCAGATAGATTAAGAAAACTTCCCTTTACAATAGTAAACTGATTTCAGGCTTTGAACCACCATTGAAATTCTGCTCCTTTGATTCCTTCTTCTAGTAAATAAAATTATTATTAGTATAATTATTATTATCCATTATCACCTAAACCACCAATGATTCTTTTGAAAGTTTAAAAAAAAAATAAAATAATTATTCTTGCAGAAAAACGCCTAAAGCAGTTAAAAGTGTCCAAAAAATCACCGCCCTCATTATTGCCTTTTTGTCCATCCTATCTCCAACTTTCTTGTAAGCAATTACAAGGAAAGTCCAACGGTGAAGAGAAAGAAAAGCATAACAAGATCAGTTAAATGCAATTCATGCCAATATTCCATGGCGCATGCCCTATTACTGGAAATACTAGTCCTCCATAACCAACCACCATCTTTTGCAAGACTTGAAAATCCACAAACTGTATTACCGTCGTAACTGTTGGAAGAAATGAGGGGTTTTGAAGCGACCAAATCCCCACAGTATTAGCTATAGTTTTGATTGTCAACCATCATCAGATAAATCAATCATCCCAAAAAACAAGAATTTACTAACATATGCAATAATCCTTATTATGAATATCACAAAATACAAAAATAAATAATTCTGACATTGAACAACACAATCTTGACTAACAGGCTTACAAACTCGTTGAGAGTGAATCGACATCCAAGAATTGATCTGGTGTTTATCTTCATACCATCTTTATCATAAATCACACTCCCAAAGCCCTCTGGAATTACTGTCATTAGAGCTAATAAACTAATTCCCATCTTAATATTATTAATCACAAAATATAAATATATGGAAAAAGAAACAAGTTGTCATTTTTATTCCCGGAAAAAGGCAGAATGTAAAAACTAAGAGGATAATATTCTTCAAAGGTCTTGCAACATTTTGAGATCTGATCATCATAATTCCAATCATTGGTGCAACAGCAGCCAATTAAAATTGCCACATCACAGAACACAAGATTAATAAGAAACTCAGACGGCCGCCGTTCGTAAAAAGAACCGCTTTCAATCTCTTAACATTATTATGCAATCATACTCAATACTCCAGATCAAATTATGCGCACACCCAAATAAGAAATCTTATGCGCACACCCCAAATAAGAAATCAAAAGGTTTAGCAACACCATTCAAATTATACGCAACATCGATAAATTTGTCTTTTAGATTGTTGCTATTTAATGCCATAAAATAATAATGTTGCAACAATAATATAATTAGAATAAACTTATCTCAATATCGTGATGAACGAGGTAACCGATTTGGAACGATTGTCGCGCCGTGGCCGAACCACTGCTCTAAAAGACAATTCCGCGCTACCCCGGTGCAGTAGAACGCTTGCGGTTGCCCTCCAGGGTTAACACGACACCAAGGTTTGTGTGCACTCACAAGCCCCGATTGGAGACCAGAATACTTGCCCAGAAAGAGTTTATTTTAGAGAGAATAAAGAGAATCATTTTCTGTGAATGTGTTTTTATGGAAAACAGAGGGGAGGTATTTATAGGAGAGCTGCAACCGCCATATAGACAAGTAGTGGAGTAGTGGGAGGTTACCATTTTACTGGGTAATTAATAGGTAGTTAAAACGACATTTAGTGGGGCTTAATGGGACAGTTACGGGATTAGTGGTTGATTAATTCTTTCTGCCCGTTAGAATTAATTAAACCCACTTTTGACCAAATATAATAACCCGGCCCACAAAACTACAAAACCCACCCCAAGCTAGTGTGTTGTGTGTCCACCCATGTCACTCACATGCTTTCTTAAACAAATGTTTCCCTCAAGTCCCCCAATATAAACATTGAACATGGTTTGTGTTTTTCCCATGTGGGACTTTTCATATTCCCACATTTTCCCACTTCCCACTCATTTTCTTTTGTATTCTCACTTCCCTCTTCACCGCAATTCCTTGCTGTAGCTTTTCTCAATCAGTATGGAACATGGACAACAAAAGCCTTCTTGTTGTTCGAAATGTCAACCTGACTGCATAAAGGTAAAAGGAAACCTTATCAAACGGTTTGATTCAAACCTCAAGGCAAACTGAATTCGCATGGCATCAACGTAAAAACTATGTATCACTTACGCAACGGAGTTGATAAACAGATCCTTTAATTCAGTTCCCATATCCTTATTGTTGGTCTCAAGGTCAAATATTGCCTACACACAAGAACAAAAAAGTGCATCATAGCTTTTCCACAAATCTATTCTCAGTTGGCAATACAATTTCCAGAATATACCTGAGCAAGATTCTCCTCAAGGTCAGTTGGGTTAACGCCCCTTTCTTTTTGAATCTCCCTCGATGCAGTAAACATCTTGACAGTGCTAAGTACACACAAAAATACAATAATCAGATACAACCATTTAACAGAAATGCTATCTTATTCGCCAGCGTTCAGCTATTTATGAGACTTGAATCCAAATGGCACCAATTCACTACTGAACTAAACGTCTAAACCTGAATATCTCACCAATAATGCTCCAACGGTCCAACCAACCCCCGCCAGAATCAAACAAAACCAGGCTGCTATTAATCAAATTATCAAAACAAATCAAATGGCTTGACATTGCTTGAATCTTTCTACATTTTCATTCATATCTACAAATCCAACTAAATGTCTAAACCAAAAGTCCCACAAATTCTTTATTAACCCCCAGTCCCCGAAGTTGTGCCCCACCAGAATCAAACCAAACCCCGCCGATACTAATCAAATTGTCAAAACAAATCAAATGGCTTAACATTTGGTGAATCTTTCCATATTATCATTCATATCTACCAATTCCTTACCCATCAGGTAGTTTTCCCTTAAAAAGAAAAAAATTATCAGTTAACTTCTGGTCACAACCAATTATTTGATAGATTTTAGGAAAGTATGTTTACCTTATAAACTGTGCCGAATCTACCTTCTCTGAGATAATTGTCATCAGAAAAGTCGTTTGTTGCAACCTTGACGGTTCCAAGATTATACTGTAAGGACTGGAGTATTTTAATTTCTTCCTCTGGGTTGGCAGAGATATCAAAGGTCAAACTAAATAACAAGTAGTCAAGAAACATAAATCTTTTAATTCACTACAAACCAAAATTTAGCATTATGTCTTACTGTTAAGGTTTGTAGCAGACTTTTTCTGCTTCTTCCTCTGTAAAATGAATAATGTAGCTATTATGACTGATAAGTGATAGTGACCCGACGATTGGGATAATGACAACAATAGTGTTATGACCCCATTGTATATCGTAGGCGACACAAGAGAGGCCCAAAGGCTGACAGCAGGGGTAGACCACCAACAAACAACAAACAAACAACAAGAGCAGTAGGTGGCAAGGAGTGCTTACGAGCCGTTACTGTTACAAGACAAATAGTCACTAAAACATTATACTAGACAGTAGTATAAGTAGAGAAAGAATGAGAGAAGAAGGGCATATAATTTGTGAATTTGTGAGATTTGTTGACCTAAAGGCACTAGTGGAGATTAATAGCGTCAAGATGCTCTTGTTTTCTTTCCGTACACCTTTGAGTGAAACCAAAAGCTCTTCCTTTTCTCTATTTTCTGTGTTGTCTGGACAGGTTGCTTGAAAGTACTTGACAGTTCTTTCTAAGGAACATTAGCATCTGAATACAGGAACCTGCAGTAGAAAGAGTGAAATAATCAACCATCACTGTCGAACTAGAACCAACCGATGATCAGCCAAAGGTTGAGCCTGTAGAAAGAGGGTGCAGGGGATGGATAAGATGACTCTGGCTTAAAGGTAATAGATCATGGGGAACATGAGAAAGATGACACTCACAGTAGCAGAAACAGTCAGCAGAACTTGCAGCCCTCATGAGGGCTAGAATCACCTCCAAGGTCTCCTTTGACCTGACTATCATGTTTTACATGTGCATGCAACATTGAATCTAGAAGTTTAAAAATGATGTAAATTAGTTCGCCAATCTTAAAAGTTGCACCTTCATTGGAGAGTTGGACCAGATTACTTAACTAGGGTTCTTTTCTGATTCTGTTTAGTATAAAATTCAAAAGGGATATAAGGAAAGATAATAGGATCGTCGTGGATCAATCCAAAATAAGATTTTTGACAACGACAAAAAAAATCAACAACTTCCCAATAAAACCTGAAAACCAAAGACACATCCTCTAACAGTTCAATGCTTACTAATATATGAGACTATACTATTGAAATCAAATTACGACACCAATCTTGCACTAACTTAAAATGATCAGCAAGTGAGCCGGTGAGGGAGGTAACATTTGGCAATCCAGTCACATAACGACAGCTTTTGTACAGTTTTAACATATAGGTCTAACATTTTAAGCGTGACCTAAAACAGAAACAGAAGAACATAAATGGTGAAAACCAAATAGACAAATTATTTGAATAAGAGAAACAATAATTTACTAATTCTATTGAACCATTTGCTGCTCTAACCTGTTACTTTTATCCAGTACCATTATAGTTTTTAGTTTCCTGTAACCACCAACCATAGGATGTGATAGTCTCTTTTATCAGTGAATCTCTATTTTTCTAATTACAACAGTTCTTAAATTCACTCTATATGTCTTTGTGTAGTTTGTATATCCTTTCGGTGCATTATTTATCTTTATTTTAATGTTATATCATATTATAAGATATTACAAAGGAGCTCATGAGGTGAACTCAAATTTAAATATATGTGTTTCCTGTTTCTGTATTTCTATCCATTAACCTTTCTATTACTAGCGCGGAGAAATCATCTTTCTCCACAGGCTTACAGCAATTCTACAACCATTCATCAAGCAATTCGACAACAAATATACAGCAATTCGTCAAGCAATTCTACACCAATTCATCAAGAAATTCGTCAAGAAATCATCAAGCAATTCTACAGAAATTCATCAAGCAATTCGACTATAATTCGACCAAAAGAAGCTAGAATTCTTTAATTCATAATCCTAGGTTATTTTTGCAATTAACAAGCTAGAATTCTTTAATTCATAATCCTAGGTTATTAGTTGAATTAATATTATAACCTTAGAATTGGGAAGCCAGCGCTCAACGGAGGTCGGAAGTAGACGGAAGGCTAGAACGAAAATAAGTGTTGAAAATCTTAAGAATATGAACTTAACCACCTATCCACAACCAATTTGATAAAATCCATTATATCTTACACTCACAAACATATACTACCTCATAATCTAGGCTAACTAATAGCAACAAATCATGATACATATCGCCAAATAATGATAAAGTCTCCCCCTAACTGAGAATAAGAAATCAATAGACACTAAATGCTTTTAGTAGTTGATCTATGAAACTAAACATAAAAGACAAACTAATAATACCACCAATGCTTTTCATATTCCCTTCTCCAACCATCATCTTTTAGTGAATTGTTAATTGAATCCTGAATTTCCGGGAGCGATCTCGAATATTTAAGCTCAAGGTCAGCTCAGGTGACTGAAAAAACCCCATTCGATTTCCCCTTTTTGTTATTAATCACGATTTCTGGAAAAATCACGACTTTCTTGTAATTATCTTGAAAATTGGACATCAATTCTACAACCATTCATCAAGCAATTCGACAACAAATATACAACAATTCGACAACAAATATACAGCAATTCGTCAAGCAATTCTACACCAATTCATCAAGAAATTCGTCAAGAAATCATCAAGCAATTCTACATAAATTCATTAAGCAATTCGACTATAATTCGACCAAAAGAAGCTAGAATTCTTTAATTCATAATCCTAGGTTATTAGTTGAATTAATATTATGAAAAAACAAAATTAACCACACTAACCTCAGAATTGGGAAGCCAGCGCTCAGCGGAGGGCAGAAGTAGACGGAAGGCGAACAGCGCAATGGAGCGCTGGTGCAGATGTGTAGCGGCGGTGGTGGGTGTCGAACTGCTTCTGTGTGTTTTTTCGGGAGTTTTTGCGGGAGTACAATGGTTTCAATATAGAATGTTAAGGGTTTTGGAACACTTTTTGGATGTGGCGCAAATATCTAAATTTTAGAATTCAATTGCCGCCTGCCTTGGTAAAAATATACTCCTCTTTAATAAATTGTTTAATTTTGTTAAGCGATCAAGGATAATTATTTGCAAAATAATGTCTTTAACTCTTTACTCGATTAAAAAAAGAAGTTTTAAATTAAAGTTTTTTTTATTGTAAAACAGTTTTGTACGTAAAAGAATACAAAACAGTTATCTTGGACACAACTTTATATTTTTACTAAGTATTTTAATTTAACTTTTTTTTGTTATGGTAAAGAATACAAGGCGGTTAAGTAAGGTAACAGTTCTCTATTCTTTTCTTCGTACAACTGTTATGAGAAAAATGCGTTCTCTATACTCCTAGAAAACGTTTAGCAAACTTAACTGTTCTCTATTTGGCGTTTTCTATTCCCTATTTTGTAGTAGTGATTATATGTCGACGACATATTACTTATCGGAAATGACATTCCTCTGCTGAACTCTGTCAAGATTTGGCTTGGGAAATGTTTTTCGATGAAGGATCTAGGAGAAGCACAGTACATACTGGGCATCAAGATTTACAGAGATATATCCAAAAAGATGATTGGACTCAGTCAAAGCACTTATATCAATAAGGTGCTTGAAAGGTTCAATATGGCAGACTCCAAGCGAGGCTACCTACCTACCCATGTCTCATGGAATGACTCTAAGAAAGACTCAGTGCCCAAAAATACTGGATGAGCGTAGAATAATGAGTTGGATTCCATGTGCATCATTGATTGTTTCAATAATGTATGCTATGATATGTACACGCCCGGATGTTGCGTACGCACTCAGTGCTACTAGCAGATACCAGTGAGACCCAGGAGAGGCACATTGGACTGCTGCCAAGAATATTTTGAAGAAGCTGAAAAGGCACAAAGATGATTTCCTGGTCTATGGTGGAGATGATGAATTAATTGTTAAAGGCTATACGGACGCAATTTTCCAAATCGACAAAGATGATTTCAGATCACAGTCTGGGTTTGTCTTGTACCTCAACGGAGGTGCAGTAAGCTGGAAAAGTGCTGAACAGAGCACCATTGCGGATTCTACAGCTGAAGCGGAGTACATTGCTGCACATGAAGCAGCAAAGGAAGCTATTTGGCTAAGGAAGGTCATAGGTGAACTTGGTGTAGTCCCCTCCATTAAAGGACCAATAGCTCTGTATTGTGATAATAACGGAGCTATTGCACAAGCAAAGGAGCCTAGACACCACCAGAGAGTCAAGCGTGTACTTCGTAGATTTCGTAGCTCGTCCGATTTCGATAATATTTCCGATTCTGACAATATTTCCGTTTCCTGGAATATTTTCGATTCCGGCAATATTTCCATTTCCAATAATATTTTCTGATACGTACCATGTTTCCGTTTCCGGCAACATCTACGACTTGGATAATATTTCTATTTCCGATATGATCCATATTTCCGTTTTCGGCAATATCATGGTTTCCGGAGTATTCATTTCTTGCCTTTGACAATCTCAGCTCCCACTGAAACCAAGATCCGTCGATTCCGAATATCCATAGATGGAGTATTTAATTCCATTAAATACTTGATCCGTTGACGTACTATTTGTGTGACCCTACAGGTTCAGTCAAGAGTAAGCTGTGGATTAATATCATTAATTCCACTTGAACTGAAGCGGCCTCTAGCTAGGCATTCAGCTCACTTGATCTCACTGAATTATTAACTTGTTAATTAATACTGAACCGCATTTATTAGACTTAACATTAAATGCATACTTGGACCAAGGGCATTATTTCCTCATTAATAATATTAATCCACAGCTTACTCTTGACTGAATCCGTAGGGTCACACAAATAGTACGTGAACGGATCAAGTATTTAAAGGAATTAAATACTCCATTTATGGATATTCGGAATCGACGGATCTCGGTTCCAGTGGGAGCTGAAAATCGTCAAAAGGTATAATACTCCGGAAACGATGATATTGCCGGAAACGGAAATATGGATCGTATCGGAAATATAAATATAATACTCCGGAAACGATGATATTGCCGGAATCGAAAATATTAAATATTGTTCGAATCGGAAATGAATTCCAGAATCGGAAAATTAATCGGAAGCGCGTCGTACGAAATAAACATCGGACGAGCTTGCTAGACGAAGGCCCAGTACGAAGCCAGGCCCACGCCCAGCAAGCCCAGCGCGCAAGGCATGAGCAGCAACAGCTAAAGGCATGCAAGGCCCAGCGTAAGGCCAGGCCCAGCGCGCCCTTGGGCTGCAAGCACTCGTAGGCCGTGCTCGTGTGTGTGTTGAAGTTCGTGCATGCATCGAATCCTTAAGCAATTAGGATTAGATTAAAAAGATTAATTTCGTAAAGTTAGTAGTTTCAACTAAAGTCTAATTCTAATAGATTTAGATTACTTGAATCCTAATAGACTTCTAATTCCATTATTCCTACCCTATAAATATGTGGTGGCTTTCACAATTTAAACATACATAATTTCAAGTATTCACCTAGTTTTAAGGATCAAAACTAACGTTAATATTGCCTCAAATATTCGAGTATTCATAATACCTTAGGTGCAATTCTAGTTAATTAAATCTAAGGCGGATCCGAACGTGATGTGGACTATCTACGGAGGGACGATATTTGGAGTCCTAAACTTGTTCTTGTTCGGTTCGGGCGGAGCTAGGGAGGGCACGCTACAAAGTGTATGTATCCTAAATTATGCTAATTGTTATATGGAATTAATTTGGATTCCTAGCTTTATGGTTTTTCCGCATGAAATATATATGATTTATATGTATCATAACCTAACAAAAACACAACAACAACAAAATCAGATAAGTCCCCTATCCTTGTCTTTTTTACTTTTTCAATTCTTTCTTCTTCATTATCATTACTGACTTAGGCACCGGAGGGCCGTTGGCTCCAGCAACGGCCAACCTGCACGCCATCATCTCGTTTTGCAGATCACAACTCGGAGCTGGCGCATACATACACCTAGAAGGAACAACAAACATACACATACGATACGACTTCATCTAGTATTTCTTCTAAACTCTTTTCTTTCCCTCTTCTTGTCGTAATTTCGTTTCATTTCATGACGCTCTATACTAACTTAAGCATCGGAGGGTCGTTGGCTCCACCAATGGCCAATCCTCACGCTTTGCTATATTGACAGTATGATGCCTACATGATGACGGATTCGACAAGAAGAGGATTGATTGGATGAAGTTGACAAATAGAACACAAAGAAACAAATTTGGAGTCATACACGACGAAGCATGTTCAAGGAAACGAAAGCAAAGAAACTTTGTCAATTTTATTTCATATTTCTAGCAAATTACAAACACACTTGTACAACTTACATCTTACAACTTTACAAATTATAAACTACAATTTAGGCCATAACAAAAACGCCTGACACATTACATTGTACATTACATACACATTGGAATGCAGATTTACATTTTGCTACAATCTACACTTTGCAGCATCTCCGCTAACAAGCTGGAGGCGTCGCCAAAGTCAAACTCGAGGTACACACACTACCTGCAAAAAAACACAACCCAAACACATTTTTTCTAAAAATTACAAGCAATTCGCACAAACCCAGCTTAAAATTAAACTGTCCACAAATATTTACATGACTTGTCCCCTTGGACAAGCCCAAAAAACACACAAAAGGATGTCGCCGTTAAGGCGAAACACAGCCACAATATTTTTTTCGACCTCTTCAAAAGGCCAAACACAAAAAACCATTGTTTAAAAAACCAAGTCACCATTGAAATTTTAAATTTTTAAGGAGAGGGGGATAGAGCTACTCCTGAGGATCTGCTGGACCTGCATTCTCCCCTTGTTTGCAATCGCCTGGTGCCGCCACCGTCTCGACATTGGGGCTGGTTGCTGTTGCACCCTCCTCAACGTCTTCTTCATCGCTAACGGCACAAGGGGGGACATAGTCCTCGGGGAATGCAGCGTTGAACTGGGCAATATCTTCCTCTGGAGTCCAGTTCACATGTTTGCCTGCCTTGAAGTCTGCCATCATCTCAGCCTTCATTTTCCAAGTCTAGTAACCAGCACACTCGAAAATCCTCGCCTTGACTTTGGAAAGAGACGTCTTCAGCTCGTCGACCTCAGCAGCCAACGTCTCCTTCTCGGCATTCAGCGCTGCAATCTCAGCAGCCCCCTTTTCCTGCTCCGCCTCCAGCATCTCAACCTTGGCCATCGCCTCCTTAGCCACGCCTCCAAGTCGGCCAACCTCCTGCTTAGCTTTCTACATGTCGTTTTTCATTTTTACTATTTGATCCTCTAACACTATGATATGATGGCGCGTAGCCAAAGAAGATTGCAGGGCCTATGTTAACGGGAAAAAGAAGAAAAAGAGAAGGAATTCTAAGTCATTGTACGACGACTTAAAGGCGGCATGTAATAAAATCTGAAGCAACAAAGAGAGTTAAGCATCCGAGACGCTCTCGACAGTTGCAGCAACTGGGGACAGGGTCTCTTGACGCTCTCGACTAGTCGACATCCACAGGCGGTCAACACCTGGCCAAAACTGATGTTGTGGAGCATCTTCCGACCCGAAGTTATCAGGGAACTCCACTGTAAGCTCCCTCTTCCGAGTTGGAGGCGGCAACTTGAATTCAGTAGGTAGAGGCGCTCCAGTCTCCCCAGTCACTGTAGCGTCGGTAGAAGCCTTTGGCGGCCTCCGAGGCGACACCACAATGATGGGCTTAGGTCGAGACACACTCCCCATTGCCTCCAACCTTTTCTTCAGCAGCGCATCCGCAGAAGGAGCTTTGCTATAGTGTGTCGACGGACCAGTTCCTGCACAAAATATTTGGACGACACAGTCTCGTCACAACAGTTGTAATCTATTTTTTTGTAAAGGGCGATGAACCCAAGTTGTAAGCTAACCCTAACCCATGTTTACCTGTTGATGTCGACATGTTTGCAGGCTCAAAATTTTCCTCTTCCTAAGAGAGTTCCTCACGTTCGAACTTGATGCCGATGAAAGCCCTGTCCTTTAGAGAGACCCTCAAGAGTACGGCAGTTTTTTCCACAGCCTCAGCACCGACTCCAACGGTGTCGAATAACGCACCTACAAAAACAAACAAGTGAGACAAAGTCAAATCAACCCAGAAAACACAAAAAGCAACAAAAATACCTCTAGCCATCCACTCCCCCGTCAGGAATTCGGAGTCGGGCCCTAAACTAGCCAACTCCACGAAAAAGAACAGACCCATCCACCCGCGGTTGTTCGACTTGTCCGCACCAAGGAGAGCCTCTCTGTCATCCTTGACATGCAGCAAATACCTACCAGCCCCGTAATTCTGGACCTTGTAAGTATAAACCAGGTCCTCAACCCGGAATTCCATATCTAATTGACCGGCCAGATGGTCAACCAGATGCATTACTCGCCAAACTTGCGGCATCAATTGCGTCGGCGGCACCGCCAGGGTTTTCGGAACCCCCCTCACCAGCTGCGTGAAAGGGTAAGTGTACCAAATTCTGAAAGGGAACTCTTAGAAGCACACCCAGTTGTCCGATGTCCAATCGGCCCGTTCGTCGGGCTGTGGCAACCGAATCACCGCCGACGGAGGGAAGCCACACTCTTCCCTAAGCGCCGCCATGTCTTGTTTCCCCCAAGTGGTCGGCTGAGCGTTTTTCTTATCCAAGATGTAGGTAGGGCTAAAAGTCTGCCCTTCGTCCAAATCACACACCACAACTACCTTCTTATTCTTTGCGCGGGTGGACTTCGTTCCCATCCTTTGCGACATGAGAGGAATTAAAAGAAAGAAGGGAGGAAGATGGGAGAGAAGCAGTTACCTGAGAGAGAGAGAGAGAGAGAGAGAGAGAGAGAGAGAGAGAGAGAGAGAGAGAGAGAGAGAGAGAGAGAGAGAGAGAGAGAGAGAGAGAGAGAGAGAGAGAGAGAGAGAGAAAAAGGTGTCGGTTGTTCTTTTCAGAAATGAGAAGAGAGAGAGTGAGGAAGTGTGTAGAAGTGTGTGGAAGTGGTTCAACAGGCAAGTGTATTTATGGGCACAGATGGGCGGTTGGTTTCTCCAAGGAATCATCATTACATTAACGCCGTTAGCATTGGGAGGAACAAGAGGTAGTTTTCACCCTTTTCTCGTAAAACCCATTTCTCCTTTTGAACTTCCCGGAATAAATTCAAAATGGGTTTTGAGGACAATTGTTAGGGGGAAAAATACCCTTTTCGTGACATGGACATATACGACAAGTGGAGCCTATGTGGCTGCCAACAAGGCGTGACGAAGCACCCTTCTATCTTGCTCTCAACGGCTAAGGGAAAGGTAGCGGTTACAAACCGTTGCTAAGCAAGCCGTTATTACTCATTTAATGCCCAATTATGTACATCTATTACTATATACTAAAAGCGATTTTTTCCCGCCAAAATGTTTTTTATTTTTTTACTTTAAAATAAATAAATTACTTTACGTTTTTTTAGGAAACTAAGATAAAAATATATTTTAATTACCATATATCTGTACTGCATAATATATTATTGGAGGAAAGATAAATCAATAGTATTTTTTCCTTTATGATATAATTTTATTTATGTATTATTATAACTTTTTAATCTGATAATAAATATAAAAAATATTGATAAATGAACTTCTAATAGAATGTTAGTCTACTATTAATAATATAATACATGGTAACTGGTAAGTAAGACTGTTAATTAAAATAATTATACATGTTAAGTAGACTAACATAAAAGTTTATTTATCAAGATTTTAGTGAATTCAAAATATGTTGTATTTGACTAACTTGGTTATGCTCGGGTCTTTTCGAAAATTATCCTTGAGTCATTCGGGTTTGGTTAACGTTGTTAGATCTTTCTACATACAAGTAAACGACTATAATTTTTAACTTTGTATAGTAATATGTAAACTTAGTTCATTTGAATATTTGTTTTACACAACTTTGAATTTATATTTTTTTCATATATCCTATTTACTTTCATGTTTTCCTAATATCACAAGTCTTTTAGTTACTATTAAAATAACAAATTGTTTTAGTAGTAGCCGTACGTTGCACGGGCCCTAAACTAGTTTAAGTATAAACGTTATACCTATATTATGTAATGCCTATAAAATGGCTCAGCTAGGTTAGTTTGTATATACGAAATACTAAGCAATAATAATACTCTCATTCTATGCTCTTACGACTTAATCTCGTTACTCTAAATTATCTTGCTCAATCGATTGTTAGCACCGTCATCAAGGCAAGTTCGTCTCTAAGTAGAATTTTCCCAAAACAATGTCCAAATCGAAGTCTGGAGGGGACCGTGCCGAGCAAGCATATCCCCTGGCCGGCATTCCTGCTAACGTCCGTTCGCAGATACATGAAGAGGTAGCTCGCCGAGCAAGACTATCTGGTGATAAGTTTTACTCAAACGTGTCGAGCCTCCTCTGGGAGTTCTTCTTTCTCTCCGCGTCACCCTAAGGCCATTGTTTTTCCTATAGCTCAAGAGGACAAGCATGCAGCTCCGGCAGAGGACGAGCGTATCCCAGACACGCCTCATTTTCAACCAGGGAGAGGGCGGCAATTTTCCGTAGCGTGTATAAGGTCGTCCCCCAGGATTACGACTCCTCCCTTCCCGGTCAGAATGATGCCCAATTTGGTGCAATCCAGGCCGGCTTACTTGAAGTGAGTCTCTATTTATTTTTGGTTTCTTATTTTGTTTTAGGGGTGTCTGCTAACATATTGATCATATCCTGTAGTTGTTCGTTCGTATGGAGTTCTACAAAAGTTGGAAGAAGAGGAAGGCCGCTGAACTCAAAATGCAGGTTTCTGATGCCGTTCACCATGGTGATTATTCCTTCAAGTCAATTGAGGAAATTCACATCGAGAAACAGACGACCATAGATCTTCAGGCAAAGGAGCTGGCGGCGTTAAAGTCAAGCAAGGCGGAGCTACTCAAGAAGATCCTTCAACAGGACAAGGATATATGACGTTGCTGGTGGCGGAGAACAAGAAGGCCGCGACTGAAAAGGTGGGGCTCCAAGCCTAACTTGAGGATTTTCCTCAAGTTAAGGAGTTAGCCAATCAGGCCGAGCGGGTGCAGGGAGAGCTGGAGGCCGCCAGGTCGCAAGTTCGTTCTTTGAAGGAGCGCTTGCATGAACCTTATGACCAAGGAGAGCAGGCTATGAGGGATGCCATCAAGCACGCGTGGGAGAACCACATGGAGGAGTATGACCTCTACTGGTTTGAGCGGCGCTTGGACCATAGCTCTGTCGTTCTTGCTGCTGAACGTCTTGGTCTACCGCCTCCAGAGTTTGTGTCGTCTCACGACGAAGTTGATGCCCTTGCCTCCTAACTTGCTTTTTAGAAAAAAAAAACAATTTTAGTTTTGGTGATCCTATTCCTAAGAGAAAATACAATTTAAATTTTCTATGTTTTGCGCCGTCGGCGTATGTACTTTTGTGCCTGCTGAGCACTAACACTTTTATTTTGTTGTTTTTGTGCGCAACTTATGTTTTTTGGACGAATGGGGGGTACACAGGGCCTCCTTTAGTTTATTCCCATTTGTGTTTTATTCATATAGTTTTTCTTAACAATTATTGAAGCGAATAGGTGTGATTGTCGCTATGCAGGCCCTACTGTCGCGGCTAAAAACAGGTAGCTCGTCACCTTTTCTGACGGGTATGTCTATTTTTGAATTTATTGACGCAAGTCAATCAATAGGTATGATTGCCGCTAGACATGCTCGTCAAAAAGACGAACGGCAACAACACAGTCATCATGGAACGTTGCCGAGGAGCTTCTTAACAAGCAATCCTTGTCTTCAAGGATACATTTGCCGCAAGGCATATCTATATGCCGCGGCTGAGGACAAATTTGGCTCGTCACCTTTTCTGACGGGTATGTCTATGTTTGAATTGATTGACGCAAGTCAATCAATAGGTACTATTGTCGCTAGACATGCTCGTCAAAAAAAACGAACGAAAACAACACGGTCCGCATGAAACGTTGCCGAGGAGCTTTTTAGGAAGCAATCATTGTCTTCAAGGATACGTTTTCCGCAAGGCATATCTATATGCCGTGGCTGAGAAAAAATTTGGTTCGTCAACTTTTCTGACAGGTATATCTATGTTTGAATTGATTGACGCAAGTCAATCAATAGGTATGATTGCCGCTAGATATGCTCGTCAGAAAAGACGAACGACAACAACACGGTCGGCATGAAACGTCGCTAAGGAGCTTTTTAGCAAGCAATCCTTATCTTCAAGGATATGTTTTCCGCAAGGCATATCTATATTCTGCGGCGGCTGAGGATAAATCTGGCTCGTCAACTTTTCTGACGGGTATGTTTATGTTTAAATTGATTGACGCAATTCAATCAATAGGTATGATTGCCGCTAGACATGCTCGTCAGAAAAGACGAACGGAAACAACACGGTCGGCATGGAACGTTGCCGAGGAGCTTCTTAGCAAGCAATCTTCGTCTTCAAGGATACGTTTTCCGCAAGGAATATCTATATGCCGCGACATTTTTATGCCGTAGGCATGTTGAGAAGCAATCCTTGTTTTCAGGAATTAGTATGCCGCTAGGCGACTTGTTAGTGTCGTGAGCTTAGTAGTTTAAATAGGTGATCAGCCTATAATTGTTGCTAATCTGGGCCACATCTTAGGCTTCAATCAATTAGGCTTTTTATGGACATATGATAATCTAGGCCACTTTTTAGGCCATTAACCAATTAGGTTTTTTGTAAATGAATAAGCTCGTCTTGCGGAAGTAGAGTAATTTTATTTATAACTTTTGTTAGGAGAATTTAGCCAAGTACAAAGAAACTACTCTACAAGTGGGATAATGCAAACAAAAATTGACCGTAAATGGCCGTTAGTGACCGAGTACCCTTTAGAATTAGTACTTTTTTAGATTGTCAGCATTCCATGTTCGGAGAATTGGATGACCCTGCATATCCTGGATGCGGTAAGTTCCATCTCGCACCTCCTCGAATATCTCATATGGGCCTTCCCAAGTAGGGGTCAGTTTCCCTTGCTCTTTAGCTCGCCCCACTGCTTCCATCTTTCGCAGAACGAAGTCCCCAACTTTCAGGACTCGCCTTGAGACCTTTTTGTTTTACTCTCTGGACATGCGTATCTTATATAGCTCTTGTCTAAGGGGGCCGTTACCTCTTACTTCCGGTAAGAAATCCAGGGCCACTTTCATCATCTCCCAGTTTGCATTTTCATCATACAGCATAACTCGAAGTCTTGGCTCATACATTTCAATAAGGAAGAGTGCTTCAGCTCCGTAAGCCAGCAAGAATGGTGTCTCTCCAGTCGACTTTTTTGCCGTGGTACGAATTGACCATAAGACATTTGTCAACTCGTCGGCCCACAATCCCTTAGCTTCATCTAACTTCTTATTCATTCCCTCAGAAATGATCTTGTCAAAAGCCTCAACTTGTCCATTTGCCTTTGGCCTTCCTACCGACGCAAAATGGCCGGCTATGCCGTGCTCAGCCAGCCAATCTTTGAGTTTTGGTGTCTCGAACTGTGGTCCTTGTCAAAGACAATTGACTGCGGCACACCAAACCGGGTGATGATGTTTTTCCATATGAATGCCTTCACATCATAGGTTTCGATGTTCTTCACTGCTTCCGCTTCCACCCACTTGGTGAAATAATCAACAGCAACAATGACATAGCGCCCCCCTCCTGGTGCGGTGGTGAATGGGCCTAGGAGATCCATTCCCAACTTAGGAAAGGGTATTGGGTTCGTGATGGGTGTCATAATCCGAGCCAGCGGTGTATCAGATGAGCGAAGCACTGGCATTTGTCACTCTTCTTAACCAGTGAAAGTGCGTCATCCATCAAAGTTGGCCAATAGTAACCAGTTCGAAGTGCTTTTTCAGCCAAGGCCCTTCCCCCAATGTGTGAACTACACAAACCTTGGTGGATGTCCTCTAGGATTTCTTGTCCTTTGTCAGGCGTCACACATCACAGTAGGATGGGAGTAAGCCTTTTTTTACAGTGTTCCGTTCCACATTTAAAACCAGGAACACTTTTTCTGGAGCTTTGCCGCCTGCTTTGGGTCATATGTTAAGACTCCATTCATCTTGAAGTTAATTATATCGTCCATCCAGGTGGACGTTCTGTCTAGAACTGCCGCTTCAAGCTGCTCAATACTTTTCTGATCTTTTACCTCCCAAAATACATACCGGGGGGTGTCACAAGAGGCGGAGCTGGCCAACTTGGACAATGCATCAGCTTGATTATTCTTTGACCGAGGTGAAGGAAATAATGCCCTTGGTCCAAGTATGCATTCAATGTTAAGTCTAATAAATGCGGTTCAGTATTAATTAACAAGTTAATAATTCAGTGAGATCAAGTGAGCTGAATGCCTAGCTAGAGGCCGCTTCAGTTCAAGTGGAATTAATGATATTAATCCACAGCTTACTCTTGACTGAACCCGTAGGGTCACACAAATAGTACGTAAACGGATCAAGTATTTAATGGCATTAAATACTCCATCTATGGATATTCGGAATCGACGGATCTTGGTTTCAGTGGGAGCTGAGATCGTCACAGGCAAGAAAAGAATACTCCGGAAACGATGATATTGCCGGAAACGGAAATATGGATCGTATCGGAAATATAAATATTATCCAAGTCGTAGATGTTGCCGGAAACGGAAACATGGTACGCATCGGAAAATATTATCGGAAATGGAAATATTGCCGGAATCGGAAATATTGCCGGAAACGGAAATATTGTCAGAATCGGAAATATTATCAGAATCGAAAAATAATTCCGGAAACGGAAATATTAAATATTTGTTCGAAACGGAAATTAATTCCGGAATCGGAAATATTAAATATTGTTCGTATCGGAAATGAATTCCGGAATCGAGAATTTAATCGGAAGCGTATCGTACGAATTAGCATCGGACGAGGCCTGCCAGACGAAGGCCCAGCACGAAGCCGGGCCATCGCCCAGCAAGCCAAGCGCAACAACCACACGCCAAGCATACGACCAGGCCCAACGCAAAAGCCAGGCCCAACCGTAGCTTGGGCCCGCGCGCGGACAAGGCTGCGACAGTGGGCCTTGCGCTGTGCGCTCGGTATGGGCCGCAAGGCCTGCGTGCGGGCGTGCGGTGCTTGTGCGCCACTCGTGTGTGTTACTCGGAATCCTAAGGCTACCGGGATTCGTAATATGATTAAATCTAATCCTAATAGATAAACTTTGTTTAATTAGAATCCTAGTAGGGTTATAATTAGATAGATTTGTATTCTGATAGGATTATAATTCCTTTCCATAAACTCTATAAATAAGTGCCTAGGGTCACATATTTACAACGAGTTTTAAGTATTCAAAGTGAGTGTTGAGAGAAAAATTCAGTCACATATTTGCCTAAAAGTGCCGAAAATAATAGTACCTTAAGGGCGATTCTAGTTGGTCAATCTTAAGGCGGATCCGGACGTGCTGTGGACTATCTACGGAGGGACGACACTTGGAGTCCTAAAGACTTGTTCTTGTTCGGTTCGGGCGCAGCTAGGGAAGGCACGCAACAAAGAGTATGCATCTAAACTGTGCTAAATGATTATGTGTAAATAATATGTATTCCTGGCTTAATGGTTGTTTCCGCATGATTTATGAATTGTCATATGTATCATAACCTAACAGTGGTATCACGAGCCTCTTATTATTTTCATAATCTAAATTGCATGAACATGGTTAAATATTACAAATTTGCAAGAATTAAAAGGGGTGATTAATTTTCGTAATTGTTAATTAATTGCAAATTGCGTTTATTTAATTATACGTACGCAGTTTTTCGGCAGTTTCTTCGTTACTCATCCAAATCGAGTGATTTTTGTGTCAATTCCGCATGTAAAAGGCATTCTAAAATTTTGACAAAATAATATTTTTCTGCCGAACCCAGAATTCTCAAATTCGAAGCCTAACTATGACTTTTCGAAGGTTTTAGTTTTTCGAATGCAAAATTTCGTAAATTTAAGATGTTAAATTAAATATTTGCGATTCTTGTTGATAAATCTTGAATTTTTGATTGACCTACTGTATATGTTTAACAAGTTTGAATGCCTAGCCTTGTTAATTATGCAATCTAATTTGTAATTATGATTATTTTGTTGAAAATTAGAATAATTTAGAATTAATTTGATTTTCATAATTAATTATAATTTAATTATATACCTATGATTAAAAACCACCATAAAAATTGTAAATTTATGATAAATTTTAAATTTTTATGACCTAGGCTTGAATCCATGTTAATCGGAAATCAATTGAATAATAAATTTTCGATTTTCGCCCTAAAATTATGAAATTAATATTATTTATTAATTTGTCATTAATTTTAAATATAAATTTTTTAAATTTTATGCGATTCGCTCATATAACTTGCACGCACAAAGCAATGGACGCTACGTGTTACCCTTAAGGGGCGTTGTATAGTGCGGGCATGTGACGACGGGCAAGGGAGCTCGTCGCCCATGCGACACGAATGCAATGAGCAAGGCCATGGTGCACGAGCACAAGGCAGCAGCCCTGCCTTGTGTCGTGGGCTATGAGCAATGGACGAATGGGCATGGGCGAAGGCAAGGGACGGCAGTCGCGTGTGGGCAGCAAGCGAGCTGCGCCACAACGCGCACTGCCTCGCACAAGCGCGCGCAGCCTCGCGCGCCGCGAGCGCAAGCTCGCGTGCCACGAGTGCTGCGCCCAGCGTCGATGCCTCGCGCAGCGAGCGCTGGCTCGCATCAAGCGAGCGCTGGCTCGCATGCAGCGAGCGCTGGCTCGCATGCAGCGAGCGCTGGCGAGCGAACGCAGCGAGCGATGGCTCGCGTGCATCGAGCGCTGGCGTGCGCGCAGCGAGCACAAGCTCGCGTGGAGCCTTGCGAAGGATAGCAGCAACAGCTATGCGACGCAGCGCATGGGCTGCGCGCACATGGCCAACGATGGCTGTGTGCGTGTGGCCCATGGGCGTGCGATGCGTAAGGTTGTTGCGTTACGATTAGATCGTTTTGAAATTTTAATTTGAAATTTTCAGTTTACGTAATTTTAATTAATTTTAAAATTAATAATTTAAATTATTTTCTTGGATTTTAATTTTGAATATTGTAATTATAATAAATTTTATTTATTCTAATTATTTTACTAAAATTAAAATCATGAATTAATTTAAATACGACCGAAATTAAGTTAAACTTTTTGGATTCAATTATAAATTTATATGAGCTTTAAATTTTAATTAAATCTGTATGTTTCCGGTTAGACTAGAAATACATTTTTATGTTTAAAATTAGTAAAGCATATGAATTTATTAGTTTGAGTGGGAGCCCTTTTTAGTCATAAACTCTTGATTAGGTCTACAAATCCTTAAGGTTAAAACAACTTGATTAGAATTAATAAGGACTGAATAATTGGTAGATTATTGGTGCACTTGATTAATTGCTGCAAATGTTTACGTGATGCATAATGTGTTTTACTAACCAGCTATGTGGGCCATTCATGATAATGAATGGGTGAATGGTATATATTGTATATGTACTGTTTGCAGGTTATGAAGTGACTAGTATGGCCCAAATAGGATAGAAAATATGGTCTGCGTACCATTAATTTGAATGTAATTGGTCTAAAGTACCAAAGTTGTTTTTCAATTCAAATATGGTCTGCGTACCATCAAATAGTTGTAATTAGTTTTAATTATAGCTTATCCTATTTGAAGAAAATGGTGCCTCCCACGGAGATTTTCAAGACGAACTTTGAAGTTAAAGCTTCAAGATGAAGTCGGGCCATACTAGATCACATTTATCTTATGCATGTTTTAAGTTATTTATTGCTTTTAAATATGTCTTAAAATGCATGAGATCAAAAGCTTGATTATGTTGCATGATTAAGAATTTTAGTTCACTTAAAATCTAACCAACATAGTAAGAGCCTTAAGTTCCAAACTTAAAAATTGAGTTATAAGGTGCCATGCCAAAATATACACTTGCTTGGATATCCTTTACATCAATCTAGTAATAGTTTTCGCTCAGCGAGGTGTTACTTATTGGTCCTAAAGGGGAAAGGTACACAAATAATTGTGAGTACATGTTAGTTTTGGTGAAACTCAACGATATAAGTAAGGAGTCCTTTTATGTCGTGGCAAAATCGATAGGTTTACCTAATAAGTTCTTAGACGTACCTATCAACCAAGAATAGTTTCTAGACTATTAGCAAAAGGCTTTTGCTTACCTAAGATGTTTTAGGATTAAGTCGACAAACTGTGCTTAGTTCTTCAATGATTTTAGGATCTTGGAATCATTTTATTCACACCTGCCGGAACACATAACTTGAATAAAATGCTTAATAAACATTGAATTATGCATGTATGCTAGAATTTAAGTTTATTAAGAGAAACTGTGAATGGTTATTTATTTGTTTATTCTTTTCAATTGTAGTTTTAATATGGCAAACAACAATTCATTCAACATTCGATCAATTCTCGAAAAGGAGAAATTGAACGGGAAAAACTTCCTTGACTGGAAAAGGAACTTGCAAATAGTTCTTATGCAGGAAGAAAAGGAGTATGTCCTAGAAGAGGCGATGCCCGAAGCCGCAGGCGACGGGGTCACTCAGGCAGCCCTCAATCGTTGGATTGATGCCAACAAGGATGTGAAATGTCTAATGCTCGCCACCATGAGTGCGGATCTGCAGAAAACGTTCATCAACTCAGATGCTTTCACAATCATCAGTGAGTTGAAGAACATGTTCCAAGATCTGGCTCGAGTCGAAAGATTCGAGACTCATAGGCAAATTCTTGAGACCAAGCTTAAGAAAGGCGAGCCCGTAAGTCCACATGTTCTCAAAATGATTGGACTCATTGAGAATATGAGTCGGCCGGATCAGCAATTTTCTCAGGAAATGGCTATAGACACCATCCTCCATTCTCTTCATAGCGGGTATGATAAGTTCAAACTGAACTACAGTATGAATAGTCTGGACAAAACGCTCACTGAGCTTCACGGTATGCTGAAGACCGCTGAAAAGACGCTCAAAAGTGATAAGCAGGATGTGCTTATGGTGCGTGGGGGCAAGTTCAAGAAATCTTGAAAGAAGAGGAATGCTAAGAAAGGTGGCAACAAGGCCAGCCCAACTAAGCAAACTGGCGCCAAATCTGTAAATAGGAAGGCCAGTCAACCCACTTCTGAATCCGAATGCTTCTACTGCAAGAAGAAGGGGCATTGGAAGAGAGATTGCTTGAAGCTAAAGGAAGATCAGAAGAACGGAACAGTCGTTCCATCTTCAGGTATTTTCGTTATAGACTGTATACTTGCTAATTCAACTTCTTGGGTATTGGATACAGGTTGTGGCTCACACTTATGTTCCAATCCACAGGGACTAAGAAGAAGTAGAAAGTTAAGCAAGGGTGAAGTCGACCTACGAGTGGGAAGTGGAGCAAGGATTGCTGCATTAGCTGTAGGAACTTATTATTTGTCGTTGCCCTCCGGGCTAGTTTTGGAACTGGAAGAGTGTTTCCATGTTCCAAGTCTTACTAAAAACATCATTTCAGTTTCTTGCTTAGATGCTAAGGGATTTTCCTTTTTAATAAAAGACAATAGTTGTTCGTTTTATTTTAAAGAGATGTTTTATGGATCTGCTAGATTAGTCAATGGACTTTATTTATTAGATCACGACAAACAAGTATATAACATAAATACCAAAAAGGCCAAAAAGGATGATTCAGATCTCACTTATCTGTGGCATTGTCGATTAGGCCATATAAACTTGAAACGCTTAGAAAGACTTCAAAAGGAAGGAATTCTAGAACCATTTGACTTAGAGGATTATGGTAAATGCGAATCATGTTTACTTGGCAAAATGACAAAGCAACCTTTCTCTAAAGTTGGAGAAAGAGCAAATGAACTATTGGGTTTAATCCATACAGATGTATGTGGACCAATGAGTACAAATGCTAGAGGTGGTTTCAGCTACTTTATCACTTTCACTGATGACTTCAGGAGATATGGTTATGTCTACCTAATGAAGCATAAGTCTGAATCCTTTGACAAATTCAAGGAATTTCAGAGTGAAGTAGAGAATCAATTAGGCAAGAAGATTAAGGCACTGCGGTATGATAGAGGCGGTGAATATCTGAGCTATGAATTTGATGACCATCTGAAAGAATGTGGAATTCTATCAGAATTGACTCCTCCTGGAACACCACAATGGAACGGTGTGTCGGAACGGAGGAACAGAACCTTGCTAGACATGGTCAGGTCAATGATGGGTCAGGCCAAACTTCCATTAGAATTTTGGGGACATGCACTAAATACAGCTGCACTCACTATAAATAGAGCTCCGTCTAAAGCTGTCGAAAAGACTCCATATGAATTATGGTTTGGAAAGCCTCCAAATGTGTCTCTTCTTAAGATTTGGGGATGTGAAGTATACGTCAAACGATTAATTTCAGACAAACTTCATCCAAAATTGGACAAATGTATCCTTGTGGGCTATCCAAAGGAAACAAAGGGGTATTACTTCTACAATACATCTGAGAACAAGGTGTTTGTTGCTCGAGATGGTGTCTTTTTGGAGAAAGATCACATTTCCAAAATGACAAGTGGGAGAAAAGTAGACCTCGAAGAAATTCGAGTCGAACAACAAACTCTAGAGAATGCTTAAGATGACATTCAGGATGAAACTCAGAGATCTTTATAAGAATCTGGTGAGAATCATGGTCAATCTAGAAATGTTACCCCGCGTAGATCGCAAAGATATAGATCTCAACCGGAAAGGTACTTAGGTATTTTGACGAACGAGAGCTATGACGTTCTATTACTTGAAAGTGATGAACCTGCGACTTACAAACAAGCTATGACGAGCCCTAGCTCCAAGCAATGGCAAGAAGCCATGCAATCTGAATTAGACTCCATGTCTGAAAACCGAGTATGGGATTTGGTCGATTTGCCAGATGGCTACCAAGCCATTGGAAGCAAATGGGTTTTCAAACTGAAAAAGGACAAGGATGGGAAACTTGAAGTTTTTAAAGCTAGATTGGTTGCAAAAGGTTACAGGCAAGTCCACGGTGTGGATTACGATGAAACCTTTTCACCAGCTGCAATGCTAAAGTCTATTCGGATAATGTTAGCAATCGCTGCATATTACGATTACGAAATATGGCAGATGGATGTCAAAACTGCTTTCTTAAACGGCGTTTTAACAGAAACTGTGTTTATGACACAGCCTAAAGGTTTTGAGGATCCAAAGAATGCTAAAAAGGTATGCAAGCTAAAGAAGTCAATCTACGGATTGAAGCAGGCATCCAGGAGCTGGAATATACGTTTTGATGAAGCAGTCAGTGACTTTGGTTTCATCAAGAACGCAGACGAATCTTGTGTATACAAGAAGGTCAGTGGGAGAAAAATTGCTTTCCTAGTATTATATGTCGACGACATATTACTTATCGGAAATGACATTCCTATGTTGAACTCTGTCAAGATTTGGCTTGGGAAATGTTTTTCGATGAAAGATCTAGGAGAAGCACAGTACATATTGGGCATCAAGATTTACAGAGATAGATCTAAAAAGATGATTGAACTTAGTCAAAGCACTTATATCAATAAGGTGCTTGATAGGTTCAAGATGGCGGACTCCAAGCGAGGCTACCTACCCATGTCTCATGGAATGACTCTAAGCAAGAATCAGTGCCCAAAAACACTTGATGAGCATAGACGAATGAATGGGATTCCATATGCATCATTGATTGGTTCAATAATGTATGCTATGATATGTACACGCCCGGATGTTGCGTACGCACTCAGTGCTACGAGCAGATACCAGTCAGACCCAGGAGAGGCGCATTGGACTGCTGCCAAGAATATTCTGAAGTACCTGAAAAGGCACAAAGATGACTTCCTGGTCTATGGTGGAGATGATGAATTAATTCTTAAAGGCTATACGGACGCAAGTTTCCAAACCGACAAAGATGATTTCAGATCACAGTCTGGGTTTGTCTTCTGCCTCAACGGAGGAGCAGTAAGCTGGAAAAGTGCTAAGCAAAGCACCATTGCGGATTCTACAACTGAAGCGGAGTACATTGCTGCACATGAAGCAGCAAAGGAAGCTATATGGCTAAGGAAGTTCATAGGGGAACTTGGTGTAGTCCCCTCCATTAAAGGACCAATAGCCCTGTATTCTTGAACTATGTTCATAGTGGAACTTGGAAAAGTTCTGTTTCTTGAACTATGTGGACATGGCAATGTCATAATCATTTGCATAGATACTTACTTTGGGAAGACTAGTATCGGACAAGACCTATGAAACTTTACTGTAAGAGATGAAAATCTGTCATAAGTAAATTTCATTAAAATTATTAGACACTAAATCCTCAATACCTGAGTGATTTGAGATTACTTGTTTGAGAACTGGTTGCTTTGACGTTGACCAACCGTCGCACCGTAAAAGGAGGCTATAAAGGCAACGCTCAGGTAATCACCTATCATACGAAGTCTAATCTCAAGATCGCAAGATTGGGATTGTCCTCCCATAAATCGGGATGAGATGCTTAAAAGTTGTACAAGGCCACTCGGAGAGCTAGAAACTGTGAAATGCATGGCCGTGCTCGGATGAATCATAGGCTATGATTATCTGTTTATTTGATCAGTTGAACTCTGAAACCGAGGAACACCTCTGGACATAATAAGGATGACAACTCTTACCTTATGTTCAAGAGCAAGCATCGAGCGACAAAGGAATTAGGAAATGCACACTTGTCCCTAAGGACAAGTGGGAGACTGAAGGAAATAATGCCCTTGGTCCAAGTATGCATTCAATGTTAAGTCTAATAAATGCGGTTCAGTATTAATTAACAAGTTAATAATTCAGTGAGATCAAGTGAGCTGAATGCCTAGCTAGAGGCCGCTTCAGTTCAAGTGGAATTAATGATATTAATCCACAACTTACTCTTGACTGAACCCGTAGGGTCACACAAATAGTACGTAAACGGATCAAGTATTTAATGGCATTAAATACTCCATCTATGGATATTCGGAATCGACGGATCTTGGTTTCAGTGGGAGCTGAGATCGTCACAGGCAAGAAAAGAATACTCCGGAAACGATGATATTGCCGGAAACGGAAATATGGATCGTATCGGAAATATAAATATTATCCAAGTCGTAGATGTTGCCGGAAACGGAAACATGGTACGTATCGGAAAATATTATCGGAAATGGAACTATTGCCGGAATCGGAAATATTGCCGGAAACGGAAATATTGTCAGAATCGGAAATATTATCGGAATCGGAAAATAATTCCGGAAACGGAAATATTAAATATTTGTTTGAAACGGAAATTAATTCCGGAATCGGAAATATTAAATATTGTTCGTATCGGAAATGAATTCCGGAATCGAGAATTTAATCGGAAGCGTATCGTACGAATTAGCATCGGACGAGGCCTGCCAGACGAAGGCCCAGCACGAAGCCGGGCCATCGCCCAGCAAGCCAAGCGCAACAACCACACGCCAAGCATACGACCAGGCCCAGCGCAAAAGCCAGGCCCAGCCGAAGCTTGGGCGCGCGCGCGGACAAGGCTGCGACAGTGGGCCTTGCGCTGTGCGCTCGGCGTGGGCCGCAAGGCCTGCGTGCGGGCGTGCGGTGCTTGTGTGCCACTCGTGTGTGTTACTCGGAATCCTAAGGCTACCGGGATTCGTAATATGATTAAATCTAATCCTAATAGATAAACTTTGTTTAATTAGAATCCTAGTAGGGTTATAATTAAATAGATTTGTATTCTAATAGGATTATAATTCCTTTCCATAAACTCTATAAATAAGTGCCTAGGGTCACATATTTACAACGAGTTTTAAGTATTCAAAGTGAGTTTTGAGAGAAAAATTCAGTCACATATTTGCCTAAAAGTGCCGAAAATAATAGTACCTTAAGGGCGATTCTAGTTGGTCAATCTTAAGGCGGATCCGGACGTGCTGTGGACTATCTACGGAGGGACGACACTTGGAGTCCTAAAGACTTGTTCTTGTTCGGTTCGGGCGCAGCTAGGGAAGGCACGCAACAAAGAGTATGCATCTAAACTGTGCTAAATGATTATGTGTAAATAATATGTATTCCTGGCTTAATGGTTGTTTCCGCATGATTTATGAATTGTCATATGTATCATAACCTAACACGAGGGACATGCCTTACTTCAAACTCTTCAAGGTTTCCACTTCCTGGTGGGCGGCATTCATATATTTTATCATTGTTGGGTCTCTTGCCTCATAATTTCGATTAACTTGTGTAGACACCTAAATCTTGTCTCCCCTAATGGGATGATGACGATACTATTGTCCTTTCTAGGTGGTTGGTGAAAATCCGTGCGGAAGTCCCAATTGCTAAAATATATTCCAAAATCCAAAATCCAAAGTCCAATTCCCGAGCTCGTTCCCATTACGGAACTCGGTATAAAATTCAATTTCTGAAAATCAATTTTAAAATCCGTACACAATCTCACCCAATGGACCTCTCCATTGGCTTTACATGGCCTTTTCCAGTCAAAATGACACTAAGCAATCCGAATTTGGGTGCCGACCCACAAAACCAAGCATGTCGGGCCCCGTCCCGTAAAACCGAGTCCAAAAACACTTTCAAAATTCAAAACAACTTGTTTTTAGACGCAAAGCAAGCCTTAATCCTTAAGCATTCCCTACGTGCCAACTTCGTACAATTCGTACAAAGGTACAGCCATAAGAGAAAGGCAAGGACGGCGTCATCATCCTTGCTTTAGCGGATTTTGAGCCACGTCACCTGCGCCAGGCGCAGGCTTTTGGATTTTAGCCGATTAATCCTCTATTTAAGCCCTCATTTCCTAAGCATTTGGGGCAGCATATCATAAACAAAACGTCGTAATTTCAAAATCTGCTCTCAAAATCAAAATACAAAATCCCCTTCTCAACTACTTATTCCTATACAATTTCAAATATTTAAGCAATTGGGAGCACTAATCGGAAATCCAACCTAAACCTAACAGGTAATTATGAATCCCTACTTAAATCTACAATGTTTTATACTCTTCTACCTTTCTAAATCAAAAATCCTATGATGTTATCATTAGGGTTCATACCCTTGATTAACTAAGAAAAACAATGCCAAAGGTGTCATCTTTGGGATGTTTCACTCTTGAAACCCTCTTCAAATGATTGTCTAAAACACAATTTCCATTATGTCATACAAGATTCAATCTTTATTCCAAAAATGATTAGTAAAGTTGACACTTTTACTCTTAAAAGTGTTACTTACAACAATAATACATTTTTACAAAATCAAAACCCTTTTATGATTCAAATACAAGTTATGGATTCTATGATGTTTAAGGTTGTTTGTAATCGGTTCCTTAAACTAGAATCAATGTCAAAGTTATGGAGCACATTAAAGTTGAGATCTTTTTCACATTAAAATATTTGGACTTTAAACATTAAGCCTCCTAAGTTCAAGATTCAATATTCAAGATTCAATATTCAAGATTCAATATTCATAGTTCAATATTCAAAGTCCGATTTCAACAATAAAAATCTAAGACACTTTGGGATGAGCAACTCATCCTAAAGTTGATATTTTTAAAATTGAATCCGTGTCGGAAGTCGTTTGGCGTTCGGATCTCAAATACAATAATACAATTTCAATATCGCAATTTCAATAATCGTCATTTCAATACCGCATTTCAATATCGCACCTTTCAATATCGTCATTTCAATACCGCATTCTTTAATCACCTTATTTTAAGGTGATGTAGTTTTTTACGCACTTTCAATAATTCCTTTACTTATTGTGATGATGCTTTACTTTTTTATTGCTTTCATCACCTCACGTGCTAAATTCAACAATATACAAAAGGTCACATCTCGCTTAACAAAGATAATTCTTGGACAAACTGGCTTTAGGTTCCTTTAATTAACTTTAAAGACAGTGATCACATAAAAGTCACAATTTTTATGTTCTAAATGCATGTTCAAACCACTACCACGCTCAAGTTCTGGATACCAGCAGCTGCACTGGGCGCAAGCCTCTGCGCCAGACGCTGCTGCCTGCATTCAGCACAGTGGCTTCCAGTGGCTGGTTGCCCACGCTGCCCACGCTGCCCATGTTTTCGAGTGGGAGTTCAGTTCTGATTTTTAATTTCGAAGGATGCTCCCAAACCTTGAGAACAAATGCCGAAAAGCGAGCTTTTCAAATACAATATTCGAGCACAATTTTTCAATCTCTAGGCATGACATACAAATTTCTACCTTGTCCAATACGAATGAGTTCTACATTCGGGTTAGCCCCGGGGGTAACGAAATGGTGACTCTCTATACGGTTCCTGACCAAAGTGTGTGACCATTTCCGCGCCTACCGAAACTTGACATTTGCTTGACGTTTCTGACATCAAGTATGGAGGTCGTCCGCCAACCAACATCTCCACGTTGAGGAGATGAACTAGTTGTTGCCGGATCCACCTCTTAGTCAAGCACCCTTTTCGACACCCAAAGCCGACCACTTGCATCATACAAAACTTAGACCGAACTTAGGTTGAGAACTTTGCATGTCGCATTCATATCCATGCTAGTGTGACAATTTGCTATTTGTTCATTGTGTGGGAGTCGTTGCACGCGTGAATGGCTAACCTCGAATTCTAGATTTGCCAAAACCATTAGCCTCCAATTAGGAAACCTAACCCCTAGGAGCATCATTCAAACCTCATGCATCTAAAATCTCCGATTTAGGGTCTTTTAGGAGTGCCACTCCATTTGATTCAAAACCCTTAAACACGCCTCACGCGCAAATGTCAAATTCAAAATTCAATCCAACGACGTCATAATGGCGGATTTTCTTGTCCAAATTTCAAGGATACAAATTCAAAATTCAATACAACGGCGTCACAATGCCGGATTTTCTAGTCCAAATTCCAAATTCAAATTTCAATCCAACGGCGTCATAATGCCGGATTTTCTAGTCCGATTTCCAATTCCAAAATTCAAGTTCCAATCCAACGGCATCATAATGCCGGATTTCCTAGTCCTACTTCAAATTCCGAACTCAAAATTAAATCCAACGGTGTTGTAATGTTGGATTTCTAATTCAATCATTCAAACCTCCAATTCCATTTCAAAACCTCAAATTCAAATTCCTAAATACATAATTTTCCATTTAACCATTCGAACCTCAAAATCTCAAGTTCAAATGTCCAAACTCATGATGGCGTAATGCCGAATTTTCAATTGTCTGAAGTCCATGATGGCATAATGACGGACTTTCAACTCAATCTCAAGATTCTATGTTCAACACTTCAAATTCCCAAGTTCACGACGGCATAATGCCGGACTTTCAAGTTTCAAGTTCCTACCCCTTTTCAAAAATTAAAGCTCCAAGTCCAAGTCCAAATGCCTAAAACCTATGGCGGCGTAATGCCGGATTTTCAAGTCCAAAAATTCTAATCCTTCAAAATTACAAATTCAAAGCCTAATATTCTATACAAAACTCCTCTTTTCAAATTCCAAGTTCAAACTCCAAATCAAATTCGAATTTCAAGTTCACTTTCAAACTACAAAAACCTTTGCTTTCCATTTCTCCCAAATACAAAATTCAAAAAACATTCCCAACGGGTTGAAAATCCCTAGAAATAATACAGATTCGATTTCCGAACACATTCCCAACGGGTTGAAAATTCCTAGAAATAATACAAATTCGATTCCCGAACACATTCCAACGGGTTGAAAATCCCTAGAAATAATACAAATTCGACCTCCTAAAACATTTCCAACGAGTTGAAAATCCCTTGAAATAATCCAAACCCCATACAAATTCCATTGGGTTGAAATTCCATTGAAATAGTACAAAATCCAATTTCCTTTCCCATGGGTTGAAACTCCCCTAAAATACTCCAAACTCTATTTTGGGTTGACATTCCCTCTAAATATTCCAAATTCCCATGGGTTGAAAATCTCCTAAAATATTCCAAGTCCTATTGACGGGTTGAAATCCCCTTGAAATAGTACAAGATCTAATTTTCCTTCTCATGGATTGAAACTCCCCAGAAATAATACAAATCCGAACTCTATTCCCGGGTTGAAAGTCCCTTGAAATAATACAAATCCAATCTCTACATTCAATCGGGTTGAAATTCCCCTAAAATATTCCAAACTCGACTTTGGGTTGAAATTCCCCCTAAACAGTCCCAACGGGTTGCAAATCCCGGGACAAATGTACATAATCCAATGGGTCAAAATTCCCTTACAATAGTCCGAGTTCTACTGAAATGGTGCAAGGAGGAAATCTCCACAAAAGAATGAAGCTCCTTTCCAAAAATATTTCCAACGGGTTGTAAGTCTCGATACTAGTACAAATTCTTATACAAATCCCAATAGGTTGAAAATCCTTTGAAATATTTCCAATAGGTCACAAACCCCGGATACCAATACAAAATCCAAAATCTCGAATCTTCGGAGTGGCACTTAGAGTCAAGTCTAGGTCTCCTTCATTGCATGTATAACATAACATGTGTCGGGTAGTCCAAGTTCTAAATCCATGTCATGTTCCCTAACTAGGAGTCAAAAGATCTTGTGGGTTCGCCGAAGAGGAGAAGGGTTGGAGAGAGCTCCATCAGTCCTAGCCTTCCATATAGCCGACATCGAGCAAGCAGCAAGTTCGTCTTCTACAAGTCAAACTTCCAGTCCCTTTCAAGAACCAATTCAAATGTGTTAGGTTATGATACATATGAACAACACAAATCATGCGGAAAAACCTATATGCAAGGATTCAAATTAATTGCACATAATCAAATAATTAGTCTAGGATGCATACACTTTGTAGCGTGCCTGAAGGAAATAATGCCCTTGGTCCAAGTATGCATTTAATGTTAAGTCTAATAAATGCGATTCAGTATTAATTAACAAGTTAATAATTCAGTGAGATCAAGTGAGCTGAATGCCTAGCTAGAGGCCGCTTCAGTTCAAGTGGAATTAATGATATTAATCCACAGCTTACTCTTGACTGAACCCGTAGGGTCACACAAATAGTACGTAAACGGATCAAGTATTTAATGGCATTAAATACTCCATCTATGGATATTCGGAATCGATGGATCTTGGTTCCAGTGGGAGCTAAGATCGTCAAAGGCAAGTAAATGAATACTCCGGAAACGATGATATTGCCGGAAACAGATATATGGATCGTATCGGAAATATAAATATTATCCAAGTCGTAGATGTTGCCGGAAGCGGAAACATAGTACGTATCGGAAAATATTATTGGAAATGGACATATTGCCGGAATCGGAAATATTGCCGGAAACGGAAATATTGTCGAAATGGGAAAATAATTCCGGAAACGGAAATATTAAATATTTGTTCGAAACGGAAATTAATTCCGGAATCGGAAATATTATATATTGTTCGTATCGGAAATGAATTCCGGAATCGGGAATTTAATCGGAAGCGCGTCGTACGAATTAGCATCGGACGAGACTTGCTAGACGAAGGCCCAGCACGAAGCCAGGCCTACGCCCAGCAACCCGAGCGCCCAAACACACGCTGCCAAGCCACGCCAGGCCCAGCGCAAGGCCAGGCCCAGCAATGGCCTTAGCGCGCGCGCGCGGGCTGATTCTCGTGGGCTGCGAGTAGCGCCAGCTCGTGTGGGCCGCAAGGCCTGCGTGGGTTTGTGCGATGCTCGTGCTCGTACAACGTTTGTGTTTCAATACAAATCCTAAAGCTAATGGAATTTGTTCTATGATTAAATCCCAATCCTAATAAAGATAGAATTTGTTTAATAGAGTTTTAATAAGATTCTAATTAAATAAATTAGTATCCTAATAGGATTCCAAGTCCTTTTCCATAACTCTATAAATAGGTGCCTATGGTCACATATTTACATCGAGAATTGAAGTATTCAAAGGTAAGATTTTCAAGCAAAAATCAGCCACAAACACTTGCCCTATTAACCGAAATTTGTAGTACCTTAAGGGAGATTCTAGTTGGTCAATCTTAAGGCGGATCCGGACGTGCTGTGGACTATCTACGGAGAGACGACACTTGGAGTCCTAAAGACTTGTTCTTGTTCGGTTCGGGCGCAGCTAGGGAGGGCACGCTACAAAGTGTATGCATCTGAATTATGCTAAATGATTATGTGTAAATAATATGTTTCTTGGCTTTATGGTTTTTCCGCATGATTTATGTTTATTCATATGTATCAAAACCTAACAGTGGTATCAGAGCCTCTTATTATTTTCATAATCTAAATTGCATGAACATGGTTAAATTTTACAAATTTGCAAGGAATTAAAGGGGTGATTAGTTTTCGTAATTAATTGCAAATTGCGTTTATTTAATTATATGTACGCAGTTTTTTGGCAGAATATTCGTTACTCAACCAAATTGAGTGATTTTTGTGTCAATTTCGCATGTAAAAGGCATTCTACAATTTTGACAAAACTAGTTTTTTTCGGCCGAACCCAGAATTCCCAAATTCGAAGCCTAACTATGACTTTTCGGAGGTTTTAGTTTTTCGAACGCAAAAGTTTGTAAATTTAAGATGTTAAATTAAGTATTTGCGATTCTTGTTGATAAATCTTGAGTTTGTGATTGACCTACAGTATATGTTTAACAATTATGATACCTAGACTTGTTAATTATACAACCTAATTTGTAATTATGATTAATTTGTTGAAATTCGAATAATTTAAAATTGATTTGTTTTCCATAATTAATTAATAATTTAATTAGGTATTCATGATTAAAATCCACCATAAAAATTGTTAATTTATGTTAAATTTTAAATTTTTATGACCTAAATTTGAATCCATGATAATCGGAAATTAATTGATTAATAAATTTTCGATTTTTCGCCCTAAAGCTATGAAATTAATATGATTTATTAATTTGTCATTGACTTTAAATTAAAAAGTTCTAATTTTTATAAAATTCGCTCATAAAAGTTGCACGCACAAAGCAAAGGACGCTACGTGTTACCCTCAAGGGGTGTTGTATAGTGCGGGCACGCAACGACGAGCAAGGGAGCTCGTCGCCCGTGCGGTACGAATGCAGCGAGCAACCAAGCATGGCGCGTGCGCGAGGCAATGCTGCCTGGGCGTGTGTGATGTGTGCATGGGCGATGGGCGATGGGGCGTGGCACAACAAGACGAGGCGCGCGCGCGGGAGAGCGAGAGCAGGGTCGCCCAGCGAGCGCTGCTCCGCGCACCAGCAAGCGTTGCCTCGCCATCGATCGATTGCTCGCGCCCAGCGAGCGATGCATCCCTTTGGTAGCTGCTGCGAAGCCAGCGAGCATGCTGGGCGCAAGCGTGGCTTGGCTTGCTGCGTTTGCGCGTGGCTACTGCTGCTTGTGCCATGGCTATGCGATCAGTCGAGGGACATTGATGCCTCGTGCACTCGACGGGGCTTGGGCGCAAGCCCAAGTGCCTCGTCGTGTTACGATTGACGCGTTTAGAATTTTAATTTCAGATTTTCAGTTCGGAAATAATTTTAATTAATTTTAAAATTAATAGTTTAAATTGTTTTCTCGGATTTTAATTTTGAATATTATAATTATTATAAATTTTATTTATACTAATTATTTTACTAAAATTAAACCTTGAATTAATTTAAATTCATTTAATTCAACTGAAAAATAAATTAAATAAAATGGATTCAATTATAAATTTATATGAGCTTTAAATTTTAATTAAATTTGTATGTTTCTAGTTAGACTAGAAATATATTTTTATGTTTAAAATTAGTAAAGTATATGAATTTATTGGTTTAAGTGGGAGCAATTTTAGTCATAAACTCTTGATTAGTTCTACAAATCCTTTAAGGTTAAACAACTTGATTAGAATTAATAAGGACTGAATAATTGGTAGATTATTGGTGCCCTTGATTAATTCCTGCAAATATTTATGTGATGCATACAATGTGTTTTTACTAACAAAGTCTATGTGGGCCATTCATGATAATGAATGGGTGAATGGTATATATTGTATATGTATTGTTTTGCAGGTTATGAAGTGACTAGCATGGCCCAAATAGGATAGAAAATATGGTATGCGTACCATTAATTTGAATGTAATTGGTCTAAAGCACCAAATTTGTTTTTCAATTCAAATATGGTCTGCGTACCATCAAATAGTTCTAATTAGTTTACTTATAGCTTATCCTATTTGAAGAAAATGGCGCCTCCCACGGTGAAATTCAAGACGGATTTTCCAATCCATTTTCAAGACGAACTTTGAAGTTGAAGCTTCAAGATGAAGTCGGGCCATACTAGATCACAATTATCTTATGCATGCTTTAAGTTCTTTATTAATTTTAAATATGTCTTAAATATGCATGAGATTGTGGCTTGATTATGTTGCATGATTAAGGATTTTAGTTCACTTAAAATCTAACCAACATAGTAAGAGCCTGAAGTTCCAAACTTAAAAATTGAGTTAAAAGGTGCCATGCCAAAATAACACTTACTTGGATAACCTTTACATCAATCTAGTAATAGATTACGCTCAGCGAGGTGTTACTTATTGATCCTAAAGGGCTAAGCTACACAAATAATTGTGAGTACATGTTAGTTTTGGTGAAACTCAACGATATAAGTAAGGAGTCATTTTATGTCGTGGCAAAATCGATAGGTTTACCTAATAAGTTCTTAGACGTACCTATCAACCAAGAGTAGTTTCTAGACTATTAGCAAAAGGCTTTTGCTTACCTAAAAGATTTTAGAATTGAGTCTAAATACATAATGTGCTTAATTCTTCAATGGCTGGATCAGCAGTTCTCTCAGGAAATGGCTGTAGACACCATCCTCCATTCTCTTCATAGCGGGTATGATCATTTCAAGCTGAACTACAGTATGAATAGTCTGGACAAAACGCTCACTGAGCTTCACTCTATGCTGAAGACCGCTGAAAAGACGCTCAAAAGTGATAAGCAAGATGTGCTTATGGTGCGTGGGGGAAAGTTCAAGAAATCTGGAAAGAAGAGGAATTCTAAGAAAGGTAGCAAGAAGGCCAGCCCAACTAAGCAAACTGGCGCCAAGTCTGAAAAGAGGAAGGTCAGTCAACCCACTTCTGAATCCGAATGCTTCTATTGCAAGAAGAAGGGGCATTGGAAGAGAGATTGCTTGAAGCTAAAGGAAGATCAGAAGAACGGAACAGTCGTTCCATCTTCAGGTATTTTCGTTATAGACTGTATACTTGCTAATTCAATTTCTTGGGTATTAGATACAGGTTGTGGCTCACACTTATGTTCCAATCCACAGGGACTAAGAAGAAGTAGAAGGCTAAGCAAGGGTGAAGTTGACCTACGAGTGGGAAATGGAGCAAGGATTGCTGCATTAGCTGTAGGAACTTATATTCGCCGTTGCCCTCTAGGCTAGTATTGGAATTGGAAGAGTGTTTCCATGTTCCAAGTCTTACTAAAAACATCATTTCTGTTTCTTGCTTAGATGCTAAGGGATTTTCCTTTTTAATAAAAGACAATAGTTGTTCGTTTTATTTTAAAGAGATGTTTTATGGATCTGCTAGATTAGTCAATGGACTTTATTTATTAGATCACGACAAACAAGTTTATAACATTAATACCAAAAAGGCCAAAAAGGATGATTCAGATCTCACCTATATGTGGCATTGTCGACTAGGCCATATTAACTTGAAACGCATGGAAAGACTTCAAAAGGAAGGAATTCTAGAACCATTTAACTTAGAGGATTATGGTAAGTGCGAATCATGTTTACTTGGCAAAATGACAAAGCAACCTTTCTCTAAAGTTGGAGAAAGAGCAACTGAACTATTGGGTTTAATCCATACAGATGTATGTGGACCAATGAGTACAAATGCTAGGGGTGGTTTCAGCTACTTTATCAATTTCACTGATGACTTCAGTAGATATGGTTATGTCTACCTAATGAAGCATAAGTCTGAATCCTTTGACAAATTCAAGGAATTTCAGAGTGAAGTAGATAATCAATTAGGCAAGAAGATTAAGGCACTGCGGTCTGATAGAGGCGGTGAATATCTGAGCTATGAATTTGATGACCATCTGAAAGAATGTGGAATTCTATCAGAATTGACTCCTCCTGGAACACCACAATGGAACGGTGTGTCAGAACGGAGGAACAGAACCTTGCTAGACATGGTTAGATCAATGATGGGTCAGGCCGAACTTCCAATAGAATATTGGGGACATGCACTTAATACAGCTGCACTCACTATAAATATAGCTCCGTCTAAAGTAGTTGAAAAGACTCCATATGAGTTACGGTTTGGAAAGCCTCCAAATGTGTCTTTTCTTAAGATTTGGGGATGTGAAGTATACATTAAACGATTAATTTCAGACAAACTTCATCCAAAATCTGACAAATGTATCCTTGTGGGCTATCCAAAGGAAACAAAGGGGTATTACTTCTACAATACATCTGAGAACAAGGTGTTTGTTGCTCGAGATGGTATCTTTTTGGAAAAGAATCACATTTCCAAAATGACAAGTGGGAGAAAAGTAGACCTCGAAAAATTCGAGTCGAACAACAAACTCTAGAGAATGCTCAAGATGACATTCAGGATGAAACTCAGAGATCTTTAGAAGTATCTGGTGAGAATCATGGTCAATCTAGCACTAGATGAAAAGGCTTATTTGCATCCCCGCATTTGCCACGCCATTCTGAACATGTGACGCAAATAACAAATTTTAGCATAAAATTTACTCATTTGCGTCGCAGCTTTGCTAAACTGCGAGGCAAATAACTCTAGGATTCCCGCCAGAGTCATTTGCGTCGTAGATTAATAAAACTGTGATGCAATTTACTAAATCAAGTGCGTCGCAGATTTACTAATCTGCGACGCAAATGACTCTAGGATGCTCCTAGAGTAATTTGCCACGCAGATTTGTAAATCTGCGACGCACTGGCTAATTATTTTTTTTTTCCCCTCAATTTCCCGCTCACGCTTATTGCTTTCAACTTTTCATTCTGACTTAGGTTTTGCGACAAACAACAACAGTGCTTCAATTCACTCCCACTAAACGAAACAAACAACAGTACTTCAATTCACTTCACCGGCGCCGCCGCCCACGGCCCAGGAATTAGTCCTCACCCGCTGTTTCTCTCACCTGCCCTTGCTCTCACATCCGTCGCCCCCTGCACAGTGTCGCCGCGGCTCACCCGCAGTTGCTCTCACACCCGTCGCGGCTCACAACCGCCCCTGCGCACTTCCCTTACTACCACCGCCCCCTGCACGCCGTCCCCTGCTCACAGCCGCCGCCCCATGTGTTGTGTCTCCTCTCTTCAATAATTAATTAGGTATTATTTACATTTAAGATTGAATTTTAATCTTGATATTATTTAGTTGAATTTTAATTGAATTTTAATTGTGCATTTTAATTATAATTCTGGATATTTTGATTGAATTTTAATTGTACATATTAGTTGAATTTTAAGATTGAATATATTATGATTATGGATATTATTTACTTGAATTTTAATTGTGCACATTTAAGATTTAAATTTTGTTGAATTTTAATTGTAGTTTTTGATGAATTGTAATAGGTTATTATAATAGTTGGTTTTATTGAATTTATTTGTTTATTACATTTAGGTTTTATTGAATTAAGGTTATTAAATGAATTTTTGGGTTTGTGTAGGTTTATGAGATGGTTTGGGTAGGTTATGAAATGAATTTAGATGATGAAATGATGTTTTGGGTTTGCTACAAAATTCGGGTTTGTGAATTTGTGATGTGAAATGAATTGTACTATGGGAACTTGTTATTAGTTATGGTAGGTTTTGTTGGAAGCCATGGATTTATAATGATATGAATAGCCTAGTTTATATTCTAACCTTTGACAAAATTTGATCATATTGTTTTATCTTTAGTGGTTGAAAGTGGATCGGAGTTGGATGTATGGTAGTAAGGTTGTGGGTAGAAACTAGAACAAGGAGGATGTATTTTCTAATCATTAGAGTGTGCAATCAGAATTAAGCTTCTAGATCATGTAACATGTGCAAGGTTTGGGTTAGAATCGAAATAATGACAGCATGCATGATTGAGAGAAGAGTTTTGTGAGATTGGGTGACTGTTTCTAAGTTACGGTCCCTACGTTATATGCTTTATTCCAATGATTTTCTCTAAAATTTGTTTATAGGACAAAATAGGTAGTCATGCCGTCATTCCTATACATCTGAAATGTTTGGTCAGACATTGCAATATTCTGATGGTGTCTTTTATGGGTTTCTGTTCCAAAATGTTGCAAAACCCTTGGGCGTTTTAGTGCAATTGAGCATGTAAATGCAATATGACAGAATTGGTATCACTATGTCTTTAATTTTGTAATGAATTTACTGTAGGAAAAACATGATTTAAATAAGAGTCTGGAGTTAAATACGCGAATGAAGAGCTTGTCCAATAGTAGAACGTAAAACAAGAACTGTGCAGATCAATGAGTTCTGGTAAGTTATGATCAGTTCTGTGCACTGATCTGCACAGCTCAGATCAGAACTGTGCAGATCAATGCACATAACTGATCAGAACTAATCAGTTCTATGCACTGATCTGCACAATTCTGATCTGAGTTGTGCCGATCAGTGAACTGACCAGTTCTGTGCACTGATCGGCACAGCTCAGATCAGACCTGTGCAGATCAGTGCATAGAACTGGTCAGTTTTGATCAGTTCTGTGCATTGATCTGCATAGCTCAGATCAGAACTGTTGGGTTCGAAAACTTCATTTTTGCCTAAAAATGACCTAGAACGACCCAATTAGCCTTAAATGTGAAATAATAGATTGTAAAGAGCCTTAGAAAGTTGTAAATAAGCATATTAAACGTGTACTCCCTCCGTCCCATAATATAGTGCCCGTTTGACCAAAATCACGGTTATTAAGGTAAAGGATAACATTGATAATAAAAACAATAATGATTTGTACTTTCAAGATAAAGTACATGTTAGTTGGCAAAAATGGAGAGATAAATTATAGATTAAAGGTGTGTACATAATAAATAGGCCTAAAAAGGACAAAAATCAAGCACATGGGTTGAATAAAAGTCAAAAAGTACAATTTTCAAAGTAAAAATTAATGGTTTAAAATAGAAATAGGCACATCATTTAGGGATACCATTTTAGGAAAACAGGCACTATATTATGGGACGGAGGGAGTAATAAGTTTGAAAACATTCCTTAGGTTCTTTAGTTCAAAGTTGGGTTCGAAAACTTCATTTTTGCCTAAAAATGACCTAGAACGACCCAATTAGCCTTAAATGTGAAATAATAGATTGTAAAGAGCCTTAGAAAGTTATAACTATGCATATGAGACGTGTAATAAGTTTGAAAACATTCCTTAGGTTCTTTAGTTCAAAGTTGGGTTCGAAAACATCATTTTTGCCTAAAAATTACCTAGAACGACCCAATTAGCCTTAAATGTGAAATAATAGATTGTAAAGAGCCTTAGAAAGTTATAACTATGCATATGAGACGTGTGATAAGTTTGAAACCATTCCTTAGATTCTTTAGTTCAAAGTTGGGTTCGAAAACATCATTTTTGCCTAAAAATGACCTAGAACGACCCAATTAGCCTTAAATGTGAAATAATAGATTGTAAAGAGCCTTAGAAAGTGGTAAATATGCATATTAAACGTGTAATAAGTTTGAAAACATTCCTTAGGTTCTTTAGTTCAAAGTTGGGTTCGAAAACGTCATTTTTGCTCAAATATGTCCTAGAACGACCCAAATTAGCCTTAAATGTGAAATAATAGATTGTAAAGAGCCTAAGAAAGTTGTAAATATGCATATTAAACATGTAATAAGTTTGAAAACATTCCTTAGGTTCTTTAGTTCAAAGTTTGGTTCGAAAACTTCATTTTTGCTTAAAAATGACTTAGAACGACCCAATTAGCCTTAAATGTGAAATAATAGATTGTAAAGAGCCTTAGAAAGTTGTAAATAAGCATATTAAACGTGTAATAAGTTTGAAAACATTCCTTAGGTTCTTTAGTTCAAAGTTGGGTTTGAAAACTTCATTTTTGCCTAAAAATGACCTAGAACGACCCAATTAGCCTTAAATGTGAAATAATAGATTGTAAAGAGCCTTAGAAAGTTATAACTATGCATATGAGACGTGTAATAACTTTGAAAACATTCCTTAGGTTCTTTAGTTCAAAGTTAGGTTAGAAAACATCATTTTTGCATAAAAATGACCTAGAACGACCCAATTAGCCTTAAATGTGAAATAATAGATTGTAAAGAGCCTTAGAAAGTTATAACTATGCATATGAGACATGTGATAAGTTTGAAAACATTCCTTAGGTTCTTTAGTTCAAAGTTGGGTTCGAAAACATCATTTTTGCCTAAAAATGACCTAGAACGACCCAATTAGCCTTAAATGTGAAATAATAGATTGTAAAGAGCCTTAGAAAGTTCTAAATATGCATATTAAACGTGTAATAAGTTTGAAAACATTCATTTGGTTCTTTAGTTCAAAGTTGGGTTCGAAAACGTCATTTTTGCCCAAATATGTCCTAGAACGACCCAAATTAGCCTTAAATGTGAAATAATAGATTGTAAAGAGCCTAAGAAAGTTGTAAATATGCATATTAAACGTGTAATAAGTTTGAAAACATTCCTTAGGTTCTTTATTTCAAAGTTGGGTTTGAAAACTTCATTTTTGCCTAAAAATGACTTAGAACGACTCAATTAGCCTTAAATGTGAAATAATAGATTGTAAAGAGCCTTAGAAAGTTGTAAATAAGCATACTAAACGGTAATAAGTTTGAAAACATTCCTTAAGTTCTTTAGTTCAAAGTTGGGTTCGAAAACTTCATTTTTGCCTAAAAATGACTTAGAACGACCCAATTAGCCTTAAATGTGAAATAATAGATTGTAAAGAGCCTTAGAAAGTTGTAAATAAGCATATTAAACGTGTAATAAGTTTGAAAACATTCCTTAGGTTCTTTAGTTCAAAGTTGGGTTCGAAAACTTTATTTTTGCCTAAAAATGACCTAGAACGACCCAATTAGCCTTAAATGTGAAATAATAGATTGTAAAGAGCCTTAGAAAGTTATAACTATGCATATGAGACGTGTAATAACTTTGAAAACATTCCTTAGGTTCTTTAGTTCAAAGTTGGGTTCGAAAACATCATTTTTGCCTAAAAATGACCTAGAACGACCCAATTAGCCTTAAATGTGAAATAATAGATTGTAAAGAGCCGTAGAAAGTTATAACTATGAATATGAGACGTGTGATAAGTTTGAAAACATTCCTTAGCTTCTTTAGTTCAAAGTTGTGTTCGAAAACCTCATTTTTGCCTTAAATGTGAAATAATAGATTGTAAAGAGCCTTAGAAAGTTGTAAATATGCATATTAAACGTGTAATAAGTTTGAAAACATTCCTTAGGTTCTTTAGTTCAAAGTTGGGTTCGAAAACGTCATTTTTGCCCAAATATGTCCTAGAACGACCCAAATTAGCCTTAAATGTGAAATAATAGATTGTAAAGAGCCTAAGAAAGTTGTAAATATGCATATTAAACGTGTAATAAGTTTGAAAACATTCATTAGGTTCTTTAGTTCAAAGTTGGGTTCGAAAACTTCATTTTTGCCTAAAAATGACCTAGAACGACCCAATTAGCCTTAAATGTGAAATAGTAGATTGTAAAGAGCCTTAGAAAGTTATAACTATGCATATGAGACGTGTAATAAGTTTGAAAACATTCCTTAGGTTCTTTAGTTCAAAGTTGGGTTCGAAAACATCATTTTTGCCTAAAAATGACCTAGAACGACCTAATTAGCCTTAAATGTGAAATAATAGATTGTAAAGAGCCATAGAAAGTGGTAAATATGCATATTAAACGTGTAATAAGTTTGAAAACATTCCTTAGGTTCTTTAGTTCAAAGTTGGGTTCGAAAACGTCATTTTTGCCCAAATATGTCCTAGAACGACCCAAATTAGCCTTAAATGTGAAATAATAGATTGTAAAGAGCCTAAGAAAGTTGTAAATATGCATATTAAACGTGTAATAAGTTTTAAAACATTTCTTAGGTTCTTTAGTTCAAAGTTTGGTTCGAAAACTTCATCAAGGGCTGAATAATTGGTAGATTATTGGTGCCCTTGATTAATTCCTGCAAATATTTATGTGATGCATACAATGTGTTTTTACTAACAAAGTCTATGTGGGCCATTCATGATAATGAATGGGTGAATGGTATATATTGTATATGTATTGTTTTGCAGGTTATGAAGTGACTAGTATGGCCCAAATAGGATAGAAAATATGGTATGCGTACCATTAATTTGAATGTAATTGGTCTAAAGCACCAAATTTGTTTTTCAATTCAAATATGGTCTGCGTACCATCAAATAGTTGTAATTAGTTTACTTATAGCTTATCCTATTTGAAGAAAATGGCGCCTCCCACGGTGAAATTCAAGACGGATTTTCCAATCCATTTTCAAGACGAACTTTGAAGTTGAAGCTTCAAGATGAAGTCGGGCCATACTAGATTACAATTATCTTATGCATGCTTTAAGTTCTTTATTACTTTTAAATATGTCTTAAATATGCATGAGATTGTGGCTTGATTATGTTGCATGATTAAGGATTTTAGTTCACTTAAAATCTAACCAACATAGTAAGAGCCTGAAGTTCCAAACTTAAAAATTGAGTTAAAAGGTGCCATGCCAAAATAACACTTACTTGGATAACCTTTACATCAATCTAGTAATAGATTACGCTCAGCGAGGTGTTACTTATTGATCCTAAAGGGGGTAAGCTACACAAATAATTGTGAGTACATGTTAGTTTTGGTGAAACTCAACGATATAAGTAAGGAGTCATTTTATGTCGTGGCAAAATCGATAGGTTTACCTAATAAGTTCTTAGACGTACCTATGAACCAAGAGTAGTTTCTAGACTATTAGCAAAAGGCTTTTGCTTACCTAAAAGATTTTAGAATTGAGTCTAAATACATAATGTGCTTAATTCTTCAATGGGTTTTAGGATCTTGGAATCATTTTATTCACACCTGCCGGAATACATAACTTGAAAAAAATTCTTAATGAACATTAAATTATGCATGTATGCTAGAATTTAAGTTTATTAAGAGAAACTGTGAATGATTATTTATTTGTTTATTCTTTTTCAATTGTAGTTTTAATTATGGCAAACAACAATTCATTCAACATTCGATCAATTCTCGAAAAGGAGAAGTTGAACGGGAAAAACTTCCTTGACTGGAAAAGGAACTTGCAAATAGTTCTTATGCAGGAAGAAAAGGAGTATGTCCTGGAAGAGGCGATGCCCGAAGCCGCAGGTGAAGGGGTCACTCAGGCAGCCCTCAATCGTTGGATTGATGCCAACAAGGATGTGAAATGTCTAATGCTTGCAACCATGAGTGCAGATCTACAGAAAACGTTCATCAACTCAGATGCTTTCACGATCATCAGTGAGTTAAAGAACATGTTCCAAGATCTGGCTCGGGTCGAAAGATTCGAGACTCATAGGCAAATTCTTGAGACCAAACTTAAGAAAGGCGAGCCTGTAAGTCCACATGTTCTCAAAATGATTGGACTCATTGAGAATATGAGTCGGCTGGATCAGCAGTTCTCTCAGGAAATGGCTGTAGACACCATCCTCCATTCTCTTCATAGCGGGTATGATCATTTCAAGCTGAACTACAGTATGAATAGTCTGGACAAAACGCTCACTGAGCTTCACTCTATGCTGAAGACCGCTGAAAAGACGCTCAAAAGTGATAAGCAAGATGTGCTTATGGTGCGTGGGGGCAAGTTCAAGAAATCTGGAAAGAAGAGGAATTCTAAGAAAGGTAGCAAGAAGGCCAGCCCAACTAAGCAAACTGGCGCCAAGTCTGAAAAGAGGAAGGTCAGTCAACCCACTTCTGAATCCGAATGCTTCTATTGCAAGAAGAAGGGGCATTGGAAGAGAGATTGCTTGAAGCTAAAGGAAGATCAGAAGAACGGAACAGTCGTTCCATCTTCAGGTATTTTCGTTATAGACTGTATACTTGCTAATTCAATTTCTTGGGTATTAGATACAGGTTGTGGCTCACACTTATGTTCCAATCCACAGGGACTAAGAAGAAGTAGAAGGCTAAGCAAGGGTGAAGTTGACCTACGAGTGGGAAATGGAGCAAGGATTGCTGCATTAGCTGTAGGAACTTATATTCGCCGTTGCCCTCTAGGCTAGTATTGGAATTGGAAGAGTGTTTCCATGTTCCAAGTCTTACTAAAAACATCATTTCTGTTTCTTGCTTAGATGCTAAGGGATTTTCCTTTTTAATAAAAGACAATAGTTGTTCGTTTTATTTTAAAGAGATGTTTTATGGATCTGCTAGATTAGTCAATGGACTTTATTTATTAGATCACGACAAACAAGTTTATAACATTAATACCAAAAAGGCCAAAAAGGATGATTCAGATCTCACCTATATGTGGCATTGTCGACTAGGCCATATTAACTTAAAACGCATGGAAAGACTTCAAAAGGAAGGAATTCTAGAACCATTTAACTTAGAGGATTATGGTAAGTGCGAATCATGTTTACTTGGCAAAATGACAAAGCAACCTTTCTCTAAAGTTGGAGAAAGAGCAACTGAACTATTGGGTTTAATCCATACAGATGTATGTGGACCAATGAGTACAAATGCTAGGGGTGGTTTCAGCTACTTTATCAATTTCACTGATGACTTCAGTAGATATGGTTATGTCTACCTAATGAAGCATAAGTCTGAATCCTTTGACAAATTCAAGGAATTTCAGAGTGAAGTAGATAATCAATTAGGCAAGAAGATTAAGGCACTGCGGTCTGATAGAGGCGGTGAATATCTGAGCTATGAATTTGATGACCATCTGAAAGAATGTGGAATTCTATCAGAATTGACTCCTCCTGGAACACCACAATGGAACGGTGTGTCAGAACGGAGGAACAGAACCTTGCTAGACATGGTTAGATCAATGATGGGTCAGGCCGAACTTCCAATAGAATATTGGGGACATGCACTTAATACAGCTGCACTCACTATAAATATAGCTCCGTCTAAAGTAGTTGAAAAGACTCCATATGAGTTACGGTTTGGAAAGCCTCCAAATGTGTCTTTTCTTAAGATTTGGGGATGTGAAGTATACATTAAACGATTAATTTCAGACAAACTTCATCCAAAATCTGACAAATGTATCCTTGTGGGCTATCCAAAGGAAACAAAGGGGTATTACTTCTACAATACATCTGAGAACAAGGTGTTTGTTGCTCGAGATGGTATCTTTTTGGAAAAGAATCACATTTCCAAAATGACAAGTGGGAGAAAAGTAGACCTCGAAAAATTCGAGTCGAACAACAAACTCTAGAGAATGCTCAAGATGACATTCAGGATGAAACTCAGAGATCTTTAGAAGTATCTGGTGAGAATCATGGTCAATCTAGCACTAGTGGAAAAGGCTTATTTGCATCCCCGCATTTGCCACGCCATTCTGAACATGTGACGCAAATAACAAATTTTAGCATAAAATTTACTCATTTGCGTCGCAGCTTTGCTAAACTGCGAGGCAAATAACTCTAGGATTCCCGCCAGAGTCATTTGCGTCGTAGATTAATAAAACTGTGACGCAATTTACTAAATCAAGTGCGTCGCAGATTTACTAATCTGCGACGCAAATGACTCTAGGATGCTCCTAGAGTAATTTGCCACGCAGATTTGTAAATCTGCGACGCACTGGCTAATTAATTTTTTTCCCCCTCAATTTCCCGCTCACGCTTATTGCTTTCAACTTTTCATTCTGACTTAGGTTTTGCGACAAACAACAACAGTGCTTCAATTCACTCCCACTAAACGAAACAAACAACAGTACTTCAATTCACTTCACCGGAGCCGCCGCCCACGGCCCAGGAATTAGTCCTCACCCGCTGTTTCTCTCACCTGCCCTTGCTCTCACATCCGTCGCCCCCTGCACAGTGTCGCCGCGGCTCACCCGCAGTTGCTCTCACACCCGTCGCGGCTCACAACCGCCCCTGCGCACTTCCCTTACTACCACCGCCCCCTGCACGCCGTCCCCTGCTCACAGCCGCCGCCCCATGTGTTGTGTCTCCTCTCTTCAATAATTAATTAGGTATTATTTACATTTAAGATTGAATTTTAATCTTGATATTATTTAGTTGAATTTTAATTGTGCATTTTAATTATAATTCTGGATATTTTGATTGAATTTTAATTGTACATATTAGTTGAATTTTAAGATTGAATATATTATGATTATGGATATTATTTAATTGAATTTTAATTGTGCACATTTAAGATTTAAATTTTGTTGAATTTTAATTGTAGTTTTTGATGAATTGTAATAGGTTATTATAATAGTTGGTTTTATTGAATTTATTTGTTTATTACATTTAGGTTTTATTGAATTAAGGTTATTAAATGAATTTTTGGGTTTGTGTAGGTTTATGAGATGGTTTGGGTAGGTTATGAAATGAATTTAGATGATGAAATGATGTTTTGGGTTTGCTACAAAATTCGGGTTTGTGAATTTGTGATGTGAAATGAATTGTACTATGGGAACTTGTTATTAGTTATGGTAGGTTTTGTTGGAAGCCATGGATTTATAATGATATGAATAGCCTAGTTTATATTCTAACCTTTGACAAAATTTGATCATATTGTTTTATCTTTAGTGGTTGAAAGTGGATCGGAGTTGGATGTATGGTAGTAAGGTTGTGGGTAGAAACTAGAACAAGGAGGATGTATTTTCTAATCATTAGAGTGTGCAATCAGAATTAAGCTTCTAGATCATGTAACATGTGCAAGGTTTGGGTTAGAATCGAAATAATGACAGCATGCATGATTGAGAGAAGAGTTTTGTGAGATTGGGTGACTGTTTCTAAGTTACGGTCCCTACGTTATATGCTTTATTCCAATGATTTTCTCTAAAATTTGTTTATAGGACAAAATAGGTAGTCATGCCGTCATTCCTATACATCTGAAATGTTTGGTCAGACATTGCAATATTCTGATGGTGTCTTTTATGGGTTTCTGTTCCAAAATGTTGCAAAACCCTTGGGCGTTTTAGTGCAATTGAGCATGTAAATGCAATATGACAGAATTGGTATCACTATGTCTTTAATTTTGTAATGAATTTACTGTAGGAAAAACATGATTTAAATAAGAGTCTGGAGTTAAATACGCGAATGAAGAGCTTGTCCAATAGTAGAACGTAAAACAAGAACTGTGCAGATCAATGAGTTCTGGTCAGTTCTGATCAGTTCTGTGCACTGATCTGCACAGCTCAGATCAGAACTGTGCAGATCAATGCACATAACTGATCAGAACTGACCAGTTCTGTGCACTGATTTGCACAGTTCTGATCTGAGTTGTGCCGATCAGTGAACTGACCAGTTCTGTGCACTGATCGGCACAGCTCAGATCAGACCTGTGCAGATCAGTGCATAGAACTGGTCAGTTCTGATCAGTTCTGTGCATTGATCTCCATAGCTCAGATCAGAACGGTTGGGTTCGAAAACTTCATTTTTGCCTAAAAATGACCTAGAACGACCCAATTAGCCTTAAATGTGAAATAATAGATTGTAAAGAGCCTTAAAAAGTTGTAAATAAGCATATTAAACGTGTACTCCCTCCGTCCCGGAATACTCGACCCGGTTTGACCGGCACAGAGTTTAAGGGACTTGAATTGACTTATTTAATTTAATAGGTAGTAATTGATAGTGGGGTATTATTTTAATGTAGTTAGTGGGAAATGTGTGAAGGGGTGGGGTTGGGGGAGGGTAGGGGTTGAATTTTTAATTATTTTTTGTATGGAGTAGGGGGTAGGTGGGTTAATAGGGGTGGAGTGAGAAATAATATAATATTGTTAGAATATTTCCATTTTTAGAAACAGGTCAAGTATTAAGGGACGGCCGGATAAGGAAAACAGGTCAAGTATTCCGGGACGGAGGGAGTAATAAGTTTGAAAACATTCCTTAGGTTCTTTAGTTCAAAGTTGGGTTCGAAAACTTCATTTTTGCCTAATGACTTAGAACGACCCAATTATCCTTAAATGTGAAATAATAGATTGTAAAGAGCCTTAGAAAGTTGTAAATAAGCATATGAGACGTGTAATAAGTTTGAAAACATTCCTTAGGTTCTTTAGTTCAAAGTTGGGTTCGAAAACTTCATTTTTGCCTAAAAATGACCTAGAACTACCCAATTAGCCTTAAATGTGAAATAATAGATTTTGAAGAGCGTTAGAAAGTCATAACTATGCATATGAGACGTGTAATAACTTTGAAAACATTCCTTAGGTTCTTTAGTTCAAAGTTGGGTTCGAAAACATCATTTTTGCCTAAAAATGACCTAGAACTACCCAATTAGCCTTAAATGTGAAATAATAGATTGTGAAGAGCCTTAGAAAGTTATAACTATGCATATGAGACGTGTAATAAGTTTGAAAACATTCCTTAGGTTCTTCAGTTCAAAGTTGGGTTCGAAAACACCCTTTTGTCCTAAAAATGACCTAGAACGACCCAATTAGCCTTAAATCTGAAATAATAGATTGCAAAGAGCCTTAGAAAGTTGTAAATATGCATATTAAACGTGTCATAAGTTTGAAAACATCCCTTAAGTTCTTTAGTTCAAAGTTGGGTTCGAAAACTCCTTTTTTTCCTAAAAATGACTTAGAACGACCCAATTAGCCTTAAATGTGAAATAATAGATTGTAAAGAGCCTTAGAAAGTTGTAAATAAGCATACTAAATGGTAATAAGTTTGAAAACATTCCTTAAGTTCTTTAGTTCAAAGTTGGGTTCGAAAACTTCATTTTTGCCTAAAAATGACTTAGAACGACCCAATTATCCTTAAATGTGAAATAATAGATTGTAAAGAGCCTTAGAAAGTTGTAAATAAGCATATTAAACGTGTAATAAGTTTGAAAACATTCCTTAGGTTCTTTAGTTCAAAGTTGGGTTCGAAAACGTAATTTTTGCTCAAATATGTCCTAGAACGACCCAATTAGCCTTAAATGTGAAATAATAGATTGTAAAGAGCCTTAGAAAGTTGTAAATATGCATATTAAACGTGTAATAAGTTTGAAAACATTCCTTAGGTTCTTTAGTTCAAAGTTGGGTTCGAAAACTCCTTTTTTTTCCTAAAAATGACTTAGAACGACCCAATTAGCCTTAAATGTGAAATAATAGATTGTAAAGAGCCTTAGAAAGTTGTAAATAAGCATACTAAATGGTAATAAGTTTGAAAACATTCCTTAAGTTCTTTAGTTCAAAGTTGGGTTCGAAAACTTCATTTTTGCCTAAAAATGACTTAGAACGACCCAATTAGCCTTAAATCTAAAATAATAGATTGCAAAGAGCCTTAGAAAGTTGTAAATATGCATATTAAACGTGTAATAAGTTTGAAAACATTCCTTAGGTTCTTTAGTTCAAAGTTGGGTTCGAAAACGTAATTTTTGCTCAAATATGTCCTAGAACGACCCAATTAGCCTTAAATGTGAAATAATAGATTGTAAAGAGCCTTAGAAAGTTGTAAATATGCATATTAAACGTGTAATAAGTTTGAAAACATTCCTTAGGTTCTTTAGTTCAAAGTTGGGTTCGAAAACTCCTTTTTTTCCTAAAAATGACTTAGAACGACCCAATTAGCCTTAAATGTGAAATAATAGATTGTAAAGAGCCTTAGAAAGTTGTAAATAAGCATACTAAATGGTAATAAGTTTGAAAACATTCCTTAAGTTCTTTAGTTCAAAGTTGGGTTCGAAAACTTCATTTTTGCCTAAAAATGACTTAGAACGACCCAATTAGCCTTAAATGTGAAATAATAGATTGTAAAGAGCCTTAGAAAGTTGTAAATAAGCATATTAAACGTGTAAAAAGTTTGAAAACATTCCTTAGGTTCTTTAGTTCAAAGTTGGGTTCGAAAACTTCATTTTTGCCTAAAAATGACCTAGAACGACCCGAGTAGCCTTAAATGTGAAATAATCGATTGTAAAGAGCCTTAGAAAGTTATAACTATGCATATGAGACGTGTAATAACTTTGAAAACATTCCTTAGGTTCTTTAGTTCAAAGTTGGGTTCGAAAAAATTATTTTTGCCTAAAAATGACCTAGAACTACCCAATTAGCCTTAAATGTGGAATAATAGATTGTAAAGAGCGTTAGAAAGTTATAACTATGCATATTAAACGTGTCATAAGTTTGAAAACATTCCTTAGGTTCTTTAGTTCAAAGTTGGGTTTGAAAACTTCATTTTTGCCTAAAAATGACCTAGAACGACCCAATTAGCCTTAAATGTGAAATAATAGATTGTAAAGAGCGTTAGAAAGTTATAACTATGCATATTAGACGTGTAATAAGTTTGAAAACATTCCTTAGGTTCTTCAGTTCAAAGTTGGGTTCGAAAACACCCTTTTGTCCTAAAAATGACCTAGAACGACCCAATTAGCCTTAAATCTGAAATAATAGATTGCAAAGAGCCTTAGAAAGTTGTAAATATGCATATTAAACGTGTAATAAGTTTGAAAACATTCCTTAGGTTCTTTAGTTCAAAGTTGGGTTCGAAAACGTAATTTTTGCTCAAATATGTCCTAGAACGACCCAATTAGCCTTAAATGTGAAATAATAGATTGTAAAGAGCCTTAGAAAGTTGTAAATATGAATATTAAACGTGTAATAAGTTTGAAAACATTCCTTAGGTTCTTTAGTTCAAAGTTGGGTTCGAAAACTTCATTTTTGCCTAAAAATGACTTAGAACGACCCAATTAGCCTTAAGTGTGAAATAATAGATTGTAAAGAGCCTTAGAAAGTTGTAAATAAGCATATTAAACGTGTAATAAGTTTGAAAACATTCCTTAGGTTCTTTAGTTCAAAGTTGGGTTCGAAAACTTCATTTTTGCCTAAAAATGACCTAGAACGACCCAAGTAGCCTTAAATGTGAAATAATAGATTGTAAAGAGCCTTAGAAAGTTATAACTATGCATATGAGACGTGTAATAAATTTGAAAACATTCCTTAGGTTCTTTAGGTCAAAGTTGGGTTCGAAAACATCATTTTTGCCTAAAAATGACCTAGAACTACCCAATTAGCCTTAAATGTGAAATAATAGATTGTGAAGAGCGTTAGAAAGTTATAACTATGCATATGAGACGTGTAATAACTTTGAAAACATTCCTTAGGTTCTTTAGTTCAAAGTTGGGTTCGAAAACATCATTTTTGCCTAAAAATGACCTAGAACTACCCAATTAGCCTTAAATGTGAAATAATAGATTGTGAAGAGCCTTAGAAAGTTATAACTATGCATATGAGACGTATAATAAGTTTGAAAAGATTCCTTAGGTTCTTCAGTTCAAAGTTGGGTTCGAAAACACCCTTTTGTCCTAAAAATGACCTAGAACGACCCAATTAGCCTTAAATCTGAAATAATAGATTGCAAAGAGCCTTAGAAAGTTGTAAATATGCATATTAAACGTGTCATAAGTTTGAAAACATTCCTTAGGTTCTTTAGTTCAAAGTTGGGTTTGAAAACTTCATTTTTGCCTAAAAATGACCTAGAATGACCCAATTAGCCTTAAATGTGAAATAATAGATTGTAAAGAGCGTTAGAAAGTTATAACTATGCATATGAGACGTGTAATAACTTTGAAAACATTCCTTAGGTTCTTTAGTTCAAAGTTAGGTTCGAAAACATCATTTTTGCATAAAAATGACCTAGAACTACCCAATTAGCATTAAATGTGAAATAATAGATTGTGAAGAGCCTTAGAAAGTTATAACTATGCATATGAGACGTGTGATTAGTTTGAAAACATTCCTTAGGTTCTTTAGTTCAAAGTTGGGTTCGAAAACATCATTTTTGTTTAAAAATGACCTAGAACAACCCAATTAGTCTTAAATGTGAAATAATAGATTGTAAGGAGCCTTAGAAAGTTGTAAATAAGCATATTAAACGTGTAATAAGTTTGAAAATATTCCTTAGGTTCTTTAGTTCAAAGTTGGGTTCGAAAACTTCATTTTTGCCTAAAAATGACCTAGAACGACCCAAGTAGCCTTAAATGTGAAATAATAGATTGTAAAGAGCCTTAGGAAGTTATAACTATGCATATGAGAAGTGTAATAACTTTGAAAACATTCCTTAGGTTTTTTAGTTCAAAGTTGGGTTCGAAAACATCATTTTTGCCTAAAAATGACCTAGAACTACCCAATTAGCCTTAAATGTGAAATAATAGATTGTGAAGAGCGTTAGAAAGTTATAACTATGCATATGAGACGTGTATTAACTTTGAAAACATTCATTAGGTTCTTTAGTTCAAAGTTGGGTTCGAAAACATCATTTTTGCCTAAAAATGACCTAGAACTACCCAATTAGCCTTAAATGTGAAATAATAGATTGTGAAGAGCCTTGGAAAGTTATAACTATGCATATGAGACGTGTAATAAGTTTGAAAACATTCCTTAGGTTCTTCAGTTCAAAGTTGGGTTCGAAAACACCCTTTTGTCCTAAAAATGACCTAGAACGACCCAATTAGCCTTAAATCTGAAATAATAGATTGCAAAGAGCCTTAGAAAGTTGTAAATATGCATATTAAACGTGTCATAAGTTTGAAAACATTCCTTAGGTTCTTTAGTTCAAAGTTGGGTTTGAAAACTTCATTTTTGCCTAAAAATGACCTAGAATGACCCAATTAGCCTTAAATGTGAAATAATAGCTTGTAAAGAGCGTTAGAAAGTTATAACTATGCATATGAGACGTGTAATAACTTTGAAAACATTCCTTAGGTTCTTTAGTTCAAAGTTAGGTTCGAAAATATCATTTTTGCCTAAAAATGACCTAGAACTACCCAATTAGCCTTAAATGTGAAATAATAGATTGTGAAGAGCCTTAGAAAGTTATAACTATGCATATGAGACGTGTGATAAGTTTGAAAACATTCCTTAGGTTCTTTAGTTCAAAGTTGGGTTCGAAAACATCATTTTTGCCTAAAAATGACCTAGAACGACCCAATTAGGCTTAAATGTGAAATAATAGATTGTAAAGAGCCTTAGAAAGTTGTAAATATGCATATTAAACGTGTAATAAGTTTGAAAACATTCCTTAGGTTCTTTAGTTCAAAGTTGGGTTCGAAAACGTCATTTTTGCCTAAAAATGACTTAGAACGACCCAATTACCCTTAAATGTGAAATAATAGATTGTAAAGAGCCTTAGAAAGTTTTAAATAAGCATATTAAACGTGTAATAAGTTTGAAAACATTTCTTAGGTTCTTTAGTTCAAAGTTGGGTTCGAAAACTTCATTTTTGCCTAAAAATGACCTAAAACGACCCAAGTAGCCTTAAATGTGAAATAATAGATTGTAAAGAGCCTTAGAAAGTTATAACTATGCATATGAGACGTGTAATAACTTTGAAAACATTCCTTAGGTTCTTTAGTTCAAAGTTGGGTTCGAAAACATCATTTTTGCCTAAAAATGACCTAGAACTACCCAATTAGCCTTAAATGTGAAATAATAGATTGTGAAGAGCCTTAGAAAGTTATAACTATGCATATGAGACGTGTGATAAGTTTGAAAACATTCCTTAGGTTCTTTAGTTCAAAGTTGGGTTCGAAAACGTCATTTTTGCCTAAAAATGACCTAGAACGACCCAATTAGTCTTAAATGTGAAATAATAGATTGTAAAGAGCCTTAGAAAGTTGTAAATATGCATATTAAACGTGTAATAAGTTTGAAAACATTCCTTAGGTTCTTTAGTTCAAAGTTGGGTTCGAAAACGTCATTTTTGCCCAAATATGTCCTAGAACGACCCAAATTAGCCTTAAATGTGAAATAATAGATTGTAAAGAGCCTAAGAAAGTTTTAAATATGCATATTAAACGTGTAATAAGTTTGAAAACATTCCTTAGGTTCTTTAGTTCAAAGTTGGGTTCGAAAACTTCATTTTTGCCTAATTAAAATGACCTAGAACGACCCAATTAGCCTTAAATGTGAAATAATAGATTGTAAAGAGCCTTAGAAAGTTGTAAATAAGCATATTAAACAGTAATAAGTTTGAAAACATTCCTTAGGTTCTTTAGTTCAAAGTTGGGTTCGAAAACTTCATTTTTGCCTAAAAATGACTTATAACGACCCAATTAGCCTTAAATGTGAAATAATAGATTGTAAAGAGCCTTAGAAAGTTGTAAATAAGCATATTAAACGTGTAATAAGTTTGAAAACATTCCTTAGGTTCTTTAGTTCAAAGTTGGGTTCGAAAACATCATTTTTGCCTAAAAATGATCTAGAACGACCCAATTAGCCTTAAATGTGAAATAATAGATTGTAAAGAGCCTTAGAAAGTTGTAAACAAGCATATTAAACGTGTAATAAGTTTGAAAACATTCCTTAGGTTCTTTAGTTCAAAGTTGGGTTTGAAAACTTCATTTTTGCCTTAGAATGACTTAGAACGACCCAATTAGCCTTAAATGTGAAATAATAGAGCGTAAAGAGCCTTAGAAAGTTGTAAATATGCATATTAAACGTGTAATAAGTTTGAAAACATTCCTTAGGTTCTTTAGTTCAAAGTTGGGTTCGAAAACTTCATTTTTGCCTAAATATGACCCAATGAAACAAGTAAAGTAGTGATTTATAATTGCACTTACATGTAAAATATTTTTTGCATTTACATGTGTAAACAAAGTATATATAATTGCATATTTTATCGAATGTGTAGTGCTTTTCGGAGTTACAAGAGACTAAGTGGACAGTCTAAGGGAACTAAATTAACATGGATTCCAGCACAGGTATAATTAGTTTATTATTTACCTAAGAAGCAAGTTTTTCAAAATTATAACATACAATGTGATAGAAATTTTACTTGCGTTATTTATTTTAATGCATTTAGTGTGCTCAACAACCGGGATCACTAGATTGTGGCTACTACGTCATGCGTTTTATGTACGACATAATAATGAATCATGGTATTAGTCAAGATCTTACTAAGGTATGTTCTCATAAACTACGTACTTTATATAATAAATTGAAGTACACAAAACTATTATATTGATCGATCGTTGATAAATTGAATTATTTACACTTTTTTAGGTTTTTTCAAGAACATTTCCTTATTCACCGGAGGAGATTAATGAGGTGAAAGAATTTTGGGCAGATTACTTCATGAACAATGTCGAAGTTTTAGCTTAATTTGTAATATGAACTCGATCTCTAGCTAGCTACCTTTGTTGTAATAATTTTATGTTTGTTGTAACATGTTGGTTGATCTATGACGAATTTAATTGCCTTTTATTGGGAACGTTAATTACGTTGTAAACTTTTGTGACATGTATTATTTATAAATGAATTCCCGGTATTGGGAATGAAGCGTCTAATTTCAAAGACGATCATGTCGGAATTTCCAACTAAAATATTAAAAACCAAATTTTTAAAAAAAAACAAAAAATAAGAAATTTGCCACGCACGTTAGCTTAATGTGCGAGGCAAATGACTTAATTTTTTGGCGCTAAAAATGTCATTTGCGTCGCACATTAATCTATTGTGCGAGGCAAATGACTTAATTTTTTGGCGCTCAAATTGTCATTTGCGCCGCACATAAAGCTATTGTGCGTGGCAAATGACTTTTTTTTTGGCGCCTGAAAGTCATTTGCGTCGCACATTAAGCTAATGTGCGTGGCAAATGACTTTTCAACATGGTGCCTAAAAAGTCATTTGCCACGCACATTTGCTTAAGGTGCGACGCAAATAAGGGTCATTTGCGTCGCAAAAATGTGCGACGCAAATGACTTTTAGTCATTTGCGTCGAGAGCTTTTGCCACGCACAATGTGCGACGCATATATGCTTAAAAGTGCGATGCACATGACCCTTTTTCCACTAGTGTGGAAATGTAACCCCTGCGTAGATCGCAGAGATATAGATCTCAACCGGAAAGGTACTTAGGTATTTTGACCAACGAGAGCTATGACGTTCTATTACTTGAAAGTGATGAACCTGCGACTTACAAACAAGCTATGACGAGCCCTAGATCCAAGCAATGGCAAGAAGCCATGCAATCTGAATTAGAATCCATGTCACAAAACCAAGTATGGGGTTTAGTCGATTTGCCAGATGGCTACCAAGCCATTGGAAGCAAATGGGTTTCAAACTGAAAAAGGACAAGGATGGAAAACTTGAAGTTTTCAAAGCTAGATTGGTTGCAAAAGGTTACCAGCAAGTCCACGGTGTGGATTACGATGAAACCTTTTCACCAGTTGCAATGCTAAAGTCTATTCGGATAATGTTAGCAATCGCTGCATATTACAAACAAGCTATGGATGTCAAAACCGCATTCTTAAACGGCGTTTTAACAGAAACTGTGTTTATGACACATCCTGAGGGTTTTGAGGATCCAAAGAATGATAAAACGGTATGCAAGCTAAAGAAATCAATCTACGGATTGAAGCAGGCATCCAGGAGCTGGAATATACGTTTTGATGAAGCAGTCAGTGACTTTGGTTTAATCAAGAACGCAGACGAATCTTGTGTATACAAGAAGGTTAGTGGGAGCAAAATTGCTTTTCTAGTATTATATGCCGACGACATATTACTTATCGGAAATGACATTCCTATGTTGAACTCTGTCAAGATTTGGCTTGGGAAATGTTTTTCGATGAAGGATCTAGGAGAAGCACAATACATATTGGGCATCAAGATTTACAGAGATAGATCTAAAAGGATGATTGGACTTAGTCAAAGCACTTATATCAATAAGGTGCTTGATAGGTTCAAGATGGAAGACTCCAAGCGAGGCTACCTACCCATGTCTCATGGAATGACTCTAAGCAAGACTCAGTGCCCAAAAACACTTGATAAGCTTAGGCGAATGAGTGGGATTCCATATGCATCATTGATTGGTTGAATAATGTATGCTATGATATGTATACGCCCGGATGTTGCTTACGCACTCAGTGCTACGAGCAGATACCAGTCAGACCCAGGAGAGGCACATTGGACTGCTGCCAAGAATATTCTGAAGTACCTGAAAAGGCACAAAGATGACTTCCTGGTCGATGGTGGAGATGATGAATTAATTGTTAAAGGCTATACGGACGCAAGTTTCTAAACTGACAAAGATGATTTCATATCACAGTCTGGGTTTGTCTTCTGCCTCAACGGAGGTGCAGTAAGCTGGAAAAGTGCTAAGCAAAGCACCATTGCGGATTCTACAACTGAAGCGGAGTACATTGTTGCACATGAAGCAGCAAAGGAAGCTATATGGCTAAGGAAGTTCAGAGGTGAACTTGGGGTAGTCCCCTCCATTAAATGACCAATAGCCCTATATTGTGATAATAACGGAGCTATTGCACAAGCAAAAGAGCCTAGACACCACCAAAGAGTCAAGCATGTATTTCGTAGATTTCACCTTCTACGAGAGTTCGTTGAAAGAAAAGAAGTCGAGGTAAGCAAGATTGGAACTGATGACAACATATCAGATCCATTGACTAAACCTCTGCCGCAGGCGAAGCACAACTCGCACACTGCAGCTATGGGAATCAAGCATATTGGAGAATGGCTTTGATGTCCTTGTTTAATGTTTTAAAAAGTTTTAGAGTTTAATACTTTGTAAGACATTATTGGTTAATCATTTACAATAAATGACTAGAATTCATTTTCCCATTTAATTTGTGGTTTATTAAATGATGAGTCCCTTCAATTTGACGATATATTCAAGATAGACTGTTAGGACCAGTCCAGTGACTAAGAAATGTCTATCAAGTGAACTTGAATGTCAAAAGTTGAAAATGGTCCCAGGTCGGAGTTTTCTATAAAGATGGACGCATAGAAAACGTTAGACGACTAGAATGCAAGATAACTAGTAGTTCTGTTTCTTGAACTATGTGGACATGGTGTGAGGGGGTCGAAAAAGCGCGAGGCTAATGCGTGACCTGTCCCTCGTGGGTGTGACGATTCTTTTTATTCAATCAAGTGTAATTGGATTTTCTGTGAGTATACACCCAATTGACTAGTAATATAGGAGTCGCCATTCAGTTTTTAACGACAATGAGAAAAACTGACAAAACCCGGTTATCGTGACATAAAGGGAGTGCAATTATGTTTTACCATGACGGCCGTAGGTTCCCTTGTGATCCCTGGTGTGGGGATCTCTCAATATACACCCGCAAGGTAGAGATTGAGGGTTCGGGGGACTATAACTACCGAGAGGAGTAATTCGCTCGTCGATAACTCCAGAGGCAGGATATCCTTACTAGCTCAGCATAAATAATTGAAGGGACATGCGTTAACTATTAAACTAATCTGAATTGATTTTAGCAATATGCAACATATAATACTAATTCGATCGTGATTATCTGATTTAAATTACATTAAGGGACCTAGCATGATAATCCGATTTCCCAAAAATATTATATTTGTTAGGCGTGATAGAACAATCAGATTAGGTTAGTTTAACAGTTCATAAAAAGGGCGAGGAAAGCGGTTAAATCATCGAAAAGGGACACATTACGACGCACCCTTGAGAGGTGCGTCACGGTTCTCAGAAAACTAACCACTTTGACTTTGCTATTTCTCCTTTTTATTTAACGAATCTCGATTATGGGACTGGATACGTTCTGTTCGATTTATGGATCGACTGCGACAGAACGCGTGAACAGTTTCGCAGCGAGAGGCTTAGGCTAAGGGGTTTAGAGTCAATACTCAGAATATATTATGTGTTGTTGTGTGTTCTTTCAGGTCGAAACTAGGGGCCTATTTATAGGGGGAAAATTTGGTAATATTAATCCAACCTTTGACCGATTTTCTTTTATTAAGCCCACCTACGACATATTTTTTAATAATCTCACCTTTATTACCCAACAACTTTTATTGGGCCCAACAGGTCATAAAACTGTTGTAAGCGGCATTATTTCTCTACATGGCAGTACTCTCTCTCGATATATTCAGTCATCATCATCAATTCATCACCATCTCGTTGACTTTTTCACCGATTACCGGCCACTTAAGCCCAATAAAAGTCGTCGGGTAGTAAAGGTGGGATTATTAAAAAATATGTCGTAGGTGGGATTAATAAAAGAAAATCGGCCAAAGGTTGGATTAATATTACCAAATTTTCCTTTATAGGGAAGAGTTCGTGGAAAGATAGAATTGCAGAGTTCTAATCCACAAAGAATTAGGAAAAGAGACGTACCCAGGTATTTTCAGCGCCCAGGCCTGGGCGCCGAAGATTTCGGCGCCCAGAGCCAGGCGTTGAAAATAGGGTCTGGGCAGTTTTGTTTAGTCAGATTCGGATTCCTAAAATCCGTAGAGTCTTTTAGCGCGTATCAATTTTGTGACGGAATGCGTCTGGGCCCGTTACGAACTCTAGGCTCGTTAGGATTTTAATTAATACGTAACTCTTATTTCCGAATCCTATTAGGAATAGGATTCTCGCAGTTTTCTATCTCATTTAGGATTTATGTTGGAATGCAACACCTAATTCTGACAGGTTTCTATCCTTTATGATTTGCCACTTTTAGAAGCTACCTTTTACGGCAGCTACTATTTTTAGCAGGTTTCCATAAATAGCAGGTTTCGGGTGAAATGAAATGGGGAATCGAGATTCGTTTATTTTATAGGAGATGCGTTGTCAAGTGGAGTTTTTATGCTTTCATCATCGAACGTTTCCCTTGCAGGAATGGGGACAAAAGTAGGTGTCTACAGTTAGCCCCCACTTTGACTGAGTCTTGGAGTAAGACGAGGGTCAAAGTATTAGACGGAGTGCGTCACACAAGCCATGGTGTATGTGACCTGTTTTGCGAGGGTCTCACGAGCCCCCGAGTGATAACATTTGACTTAAGGGTCATCACTTGAAGTGTCGACATATCTCTCACGTGTCATTGGGATTTGTAAACGGATAGTATAGAAACTCCCTCACTTTGTCATTGGAAGTATCTAAAGAAGCGCAGAAACTCCCTCACTTTGTCATTGGGAGTAGCTACAGATGTTTTCGAAATCAAAGCTATAAAGTGTAATTGGGCCTGGCCAAGCCCAATCACGAGGTAAAACGTTTTTTTTTAAAGATTCTCATTTTCAGGGCTAGCTAAACGAGAAAACCCCCTTGTTTTTATAGGACGTAAAACGAAGGAAAATCCAGCACCCTTGTTTTTATAGGACGTAAAACGAAGGAAAATCCAGTAAAAGTTATCGCTGCAGCGACTAAGGCCCTGCGCTGTTAGTGACGCAGACCCCGCCCACTGAAGGTGGGCGAGCCTGTCCGCTGAGGGTGGACCCCCCGTCCGATAGAAGTGGACGAATCTGTTTTGATGTTTTTGAAAATAAGGACCTACGCGGTTTGTGACGTAGACCCCGCCGGCTGAAGATGGCGAGCCTGTCCGCTGAGGGTGGACCCCCCGTCCGATAGAAGTGGACGAATCTGTTTTGAAATTTTTGTTTTTTTTTTTTGAAAATAAGGACCTACGTGGTTTGCGCCGTAGACCCCGCCGGCTGAAGATGACGAGCCTATTTTAAATTTGAAGACTTTATTCTTCGAAAAACTGAGGACCTGCGCGGCTAGTGACGCAGACCCCGCCCGCTGAGGGTGGGCGACCCCATTTTGAATTTCTTATTTTGCCTATGTAGAAGGGCTTTTGTGATTACAACCTGTTGGTGGGTCGTAATATTTCCTGATTAGATGTGTCCTATAAGTGGGTCCACATTGTGTATATTTTTGTTTAACGATATTTTATTTTATTATTTTTTAATTTTTTTCAAAATACCGTTTTTCTTTTGGGATAGAAATATCAAGATAACGGATATCTTACACAAAATGGGGGAGTACGCGTGCCCGACAGCGAATATTCGCTGTCTAGGAAGCATTTTCAGCGCCCATCAGTGGGCGCGAGAATTTCTAACGCCCAGAGCTGGGCGTTGAAAATGCGAAGGGGGGGCTGGTCTTTAAATTCGCGGACCGTCTCCTTCCTTTCCCATTTCCACCATTTTCGCTCGAACTTCTTCACTTTTCTCTACTGATTTTTGCTCGTTTTCTTCACTCTCCTTCACGAATTCTACTCCAAATTACTTCCCAATCTTCCCAATGTAAGTAATTTTCAACAATTTTGAGTTTTTTTTTGTCAATTTCAGTATTTTTGTCAAGTATTTTCGTGCATGAAATTGATTTGGGGGTTTTTGATTTTGTGCCCCTTTTCTTCAATTAGATAGTTGGAAATGTTCCACGTAACATGTTAATTAGTTTGTGCATGTTAATTTTTGCAAGTATGTTGATTTTTGTTGAATTTGGGCATTTTCATGCTAGCCCCCAAGTATACCTACGAATCTAGTATTTTCTTATAATGTAGGTGTTCTTGGTATATTTCTTGCGTTCCTCATAATTCATGAATGACAAATTATGGGAAACTTTTGATTTTGCTGGAGTTAATTTTTACTTAGGGAATTTTGCTAAGTATGAACTTAGTATCATGTTTTTAGGGAACGAAAATTGTATGACTCCATTTCATGAGTGAAATGCACTCTTTTTAGGGATCGGTATGAGTGCCGATTTTGTCAAAGGTATAATGCCTTGTTGTATTGTTGATCAGCATGTCTGACGAGTCGTTACCCCCTCCTGGTGGCCACGAGGTGGGTGGCATGACGCGTCAGTCGACTGGCCCGGGTCCCCTATGGGTGGGCCCTGAGCTTTACGATGGTCGTGATCTGCACTACGACCTAGAGCACCATGTGACTTCCCGCCTTCACGCGAGGAGAGAGACTACGGTTCGCGGCTCTGGCGCCGCGACGAGTGAGACCGTTTTTAGCTATCTGAGCTCGGACGCCCAGGCCTTGGTGAGGGCGAGCTCACTGTTTCCGGTGGTTGAGACCTTCTGGGAGATACTGCGGCTCAACATCTCCCTGTCCTTTCTGCGGTCATTAATGAGGTGGTGGTGGGATACCACCAACACCTTCCATTTTCCTTGGGGCGAGATGACGATCACTCCTGAGGACTACACAGCTTTGACGGGTTTGACCTTTACAGGGAACCCCGTTCGTCTGAGGTCGGACGGCCCATCGCCGACTGTTGCTGAGGGTACCAGGCTCCTGGGATCGTGGATGGGTAGTAGGTTACCTTCGTACCAGCCCCGTGGGATACCTTTTGCTGACCTGATGTGGGCTTTGGAGCACGGGGTAGAGGAGTCGCCTTTGAGACAGGCTCGTCTGTTCTACCTCCATTTTATTACTTCCACTTTTCTATCGGGTCCGACTGACACCTTTAACCCGAGGTGGATAGGCATGGTGGAGGACGTGTCTACACTGGGTGACTATCGCTGGGGCGATTTGGGCTATGCGACGCTTGTCGGTCAGATGAGTTTGTCGGTGTGTGTCTCGGACCCGAGTATACGTAACTTTGTGATTACATTAGCGGGAGTGCCGCGTTTGATCGAGGTATGTGCCTAGACTTTCTTTTGTTTTTCTCGATTTTACCCGGCCTCTTTTTTTTTAACGTTTTATTATCCTTTTCTTTTTGCAGCTGTGGGCCTTTGAGCACTTACCCTGGCTGGCTCCCCGAAAGGGCCAGAGGCCTTTGGAGTTCCCTGCCGGTCGCCGTTGGGGTTGGAAAAAGAAGCTAACAGTGCATCCACCGCCCGATACCGTGTGGGATCTTATCCGGGACGGGAACCCTGAGCATGTACAGAATCTTATCCTCTATCTCGTATTTCGTCATTTTTCATGTGCGAGATCTGACTGCATTTTGTACGAAAACAGGTGGTTTGGACCCCATGGCTCTCTTTTAGGGGTACCCATGCTTCGGTCAGGGAGAGTTATGCCCTGAGCCAGATGCGGGTCTTGTTCGTTGGCCGCCGGGATCCTGTCTGGTACCTGGGAGAGCGGGTACGTATGCAGACGGTCGGGGTTTTTTCGGTGCCCAGGGCTCCGCCTGCGACCATATTGTCTACTCGCTCGATAGGCGAGTCGTGGAGGGTCCACTCGAGGACTGGTGTGCCGGCGACAGAGTTGGTGATAGAGGGAGCTAGCTATTACCAGTTTATCCAGGATTCTCTTCGTCTCCCGGAGCCTGGCGCTGTAAGTTGCCTCCTCTCTTTGTATTGATTTTAGTGTTTTCATGTTCGTGCCTATGTGTTTATGCCTACTGTGTTTTGTGCAGGAGGGTCCTGACCCTTTGTTGGGGGGATGGGTGCTTCCCGATGCTCGGATCTCGTATACCGGAGAGAGTGGATCAGAGATTGTGGAGACTTTCCTGGAAGACCGGGTTTTCCATGCTCCGCTCCCTGAGGGAGTAGAGGCGGTATGCACCTTTTATTTGTGTACTCTTCTTTATATTTTTCTTTCTTTTTTACTGACATTCTTGTTTTAGGTTCCGGCCCGTACGGCCAATGCGATGGTGGGGGTGATCAACCGGTTGAAGTCCGCGTTGGTTCGAGCTCGGTCTGCACTTTCTTGCAGGAGCCCCCACTCTACTCGGGTAATGTGCCCTCTCTTTTTTCTTTTGATCGGTACCTTTGGTTTGGCTTTCGATTATTCACTCTCTTTTTGTCCCTTTTTGCAGACGGCTACTGGGCGTGCTGGGACTGACGACGCGGGTCCCTCGGGCGGGGGACACGGTCTTCGCGCGAGAGAGAGAGCACGACACTCGCCCCTACGGCATCGCCGTTCTGACGCGGGGGTGAGTTCTTCCGGGGAGAGGTCCGAGCCGGAGCGTAGGCGGCGTTCCGTGTCGGTGGCCCGAGAGCCTAGCCCCGAGTTGCAGTCGCAACCTCATTTTTGGGGTGACTCTTGCTGGGGTCCCTCATACCACGGGGAGTGGAGTGGATGGACCGGCGAGGCTTGGAGACATGGAGCCGATGACGAGTCTTAGGCTTACCTCCTGTTTTATACATATTCATTCTTGTGTTCCGCATGTATATATATATTTTTTGCGACTTTTGGTGCAAGAATGTTTTGAGCCTTCCGTGGGCTTTGTTTTAACATATTATAGCAATATTAGCTTCCTAAACCAACGACGAATTTCGAAAAGGAAAAGACTTTCGTAAAAATAATGAGTTCATATAAGAGTGCACATATGTTTTAGACTAACCGACTATTTGGGGTATTACATATGCATGTTCACTATTTTTTCTGCCGACTCGTGTCATACTCCTTTGTTGGGCTTGTTCCTAGAAACTCTTGTGGCTTTTTCATTTTATTTGGTCTTGGCCGTGCATGGGTTAGGGTAGAGTGCCCTTTGCAATATCTTTCTTCTTGATGCGTTGCATGACTTTGATTTTTTATTGGACCGAATCCTTGAGAAGGATTGCCTACGTATCTTGTCAGAATCAGGTCGCGCATAGTTCTAGCTTTTTTGAAAAAACTTTTTTGAAAGGGTATTCATTACTCGCCTGCTTCCCCCCCCCCCCAAGTGTTCGTGGTCCTTTTGAGGGTTAGAAAAAAGGAGTACGAACACTTTGTAGAAGCGGGAGGGTAGGTGGCAAGAGAGAACAACGCCCGGTTTAGGGCGAAGGAAATATCGGCGCCCAGGCCTGGGCGTGAGAAATAACAGCGCCTAGTCCTGGGCGTTGAAGTTTTATCCTTCGCTTTTTCTACTTTATCGAGTTTTATGCCGTTTGTTTAGAGTAATGCGCAGAATGTTTGCTTATATGTTTTATTAGATGCCTTAACTCCGGACTAAATCTTATTAAATATAGTACTTTTTCAATTGGTCGAAGTTCGTGAGGTTAGCGAATTCCGCTCCATCTACGTCAGCTAGTTGGACTGCTCCGCAAGGTAGGATGGTCTTTACAAAATATGGTCCTTTCCAGTTAGGCCGGAATTTTCCTCGAGGGTCCGTAGTAGGTGCGCAGAATTCTTTTAATACGAAATCTCCTTCTTTGATATTTCGAGGTTTGACTCTTTTGTTGAATTGCCTTGCGATGCGCTTTTGGTACACTTGCACGTGATGTAAAGCTCTCAACCTCCGTTCGTCTAAAAGGACGAGCTCGTCGTACCTAGCTTGAACCCAATCAGCTTCGGGTAGCTTGCTTTCTAGGACGATCCGGAGGGAGGGAATTTCCAACTCGATCGGTTGAACTGCTTCCATTCCGTATACCAAGGAGTAGGGTGTTACTCCAATGGAGGTGCGGATTGAGGTTCGATAGCCCCATAATGCGAAGTGTAATTTGTTGGGCAAATCCTTATAATTTTCGGCCATTTTTTTGATTATGACTTTAATATTTATGTTGGCCGCCTCTACCGCGCCGTTCATTTGCGGCCTGTAGGGAGAGGATTTATGGTGTTTGACGTGATATTTTTCGAGTAGGTCTTGGACTTCGGCCCTAAAGTGGGAACCTTGGTCACTTATGATTTCATGTGGAACCCCGTATCGACAGAATATGTTCTTTTCTAGGAACCGAGCGACATGTTTGGATGTTAACTTTGCATAGGAGACTGCCTCTACCCATTTAGTGAAGTAATCAATTGCAACTAAAACGTACTCGTGTCCCCCCACGCCTGTTGGTGTTACCTTGCCGATTATATCTATACCCCAGGTGGAAAAGGGACATGGAGAAGTGAGGGTGTATAGTTCTGAGGGAGGCAAATGGTTAAGGTTACTGAAGATTTGGCATTTTGGGCAAGTTTTTACAAAGTGATGGCAATCGGTTTCCATTGTGGTCCAATAGTACCCTGAGCGGGATATTTTTTGGGATAGCATTTTTCCGTTCATATGGGGTCCGCACACGCCGTTATGGTATTCTTCCATTAGTCTTTGGGCTTTGTTTTGATGGACACAAAGTAACTTGATTTTATTCGGCGTGTATTTGTACAGTTCTCCCAGAATTATGCTATATTGTGAAGCGAGGAGGCGTAGGGCCTTTTGTGCTCGCGGGGAAGTGTTTGGGGGGAATTCCCCACTTGTTTTGTAACGAAGGATGTCCGTGTACCATGGTTCTTCTTCGGTGTTTTCAGGTTCGGAGTCTATGGCACAACAATAAGCCGGCTCTTTCCTTCGCTCGACCCGAAGGGTCATTCCGTCCCATTCATTCGGGATGTTGAGCATTGAAGCTAGCTTCGCTAGTGCATCCGCGAATTGGTTGTCGTCTCTTGGCAAGTACGTATACTCGATTTTTTCAAATTGCTCGACTATTTGGTCCAAGTGAGCTTGATATTTTGAGAGACTAGTGCTTCGGACCTTCCATCTTTTGGATATATGGTTGATTATTAGGGAAGAATCCCCGAAGACTTGTAGGTATTTGACTCCGAGGCTAACTGCGGCCTCTAGCCCGACTATGCAGGCCTCGTATTTGGCGGCATTGTTTGTGGCCTCGAAGTCAAGTTTGACGGAAATTGGTATATGGGCTCCTTCGGGACTGACTAGGAGAACTCCGACGCCGCATCCTTTTTGGTTGGACGCGCCATCGAAGTATAGTGTCCAATAGTCGTCTTGTATCATCAGAAGTTCTTCGTCGGGGAGGAGGTAAGCTTCCGGGGTTTCCTCATTCGTGGCATGCTCGGCCAGGAATTCGGCTACCGCTCTTCCTTTGATTGTTTTTTCCGGCATGAATTTTAGGTTGAATTCTGAGAGCATTACCAGCCACCTGGACAGGCGACGACTCAGGGCGGGCTTTTCGAACACGTATTTTAAGGGATCTAGTTGTGACTCTATATGACCAGTGTGGGCCAATAGGTAATGTCTGAGTTTTTTGGATGCCCAGACGAGGGCGAGACAGGTTTTCTCAAGTTCTGTGTATCTCATCTCGTACTGTATGAACTTCTTGCTCAAGTAGTAAATGGCTCGCTCGGATCCATGTACACACTGTGAGAGCATAGCTCCTGCTGCAGTATCCGTGACGGTTAGGTATAGGCGTAAAGGGATTCCAGGCAAAGGTGGGGAGAGGACGGGTGGCTTGCTTAGGTATTCATTGATTTTATCGAAGGCAGTTTGGCATTGTTCATCCCATTCGGCCTTTTCTTCTTTTCTTAATTTTTTGAATATTGGCTCACAAGTCATAGTAAGCTTGGAAATGAACCTACTAATGTATTGCAGCTTTCCTAGGAAGCCCCTTATCTGTTTTTCAGTTTTTGGTGGGGGCATTTCGGTGATGGCTTTGATCTTGGACGGGTCAATCTCGATTCCTCGCGTACTAACAACATATCCTAGCAATTTTCCCGAGGTTACCCCGAACACACATTTTTGTGGATTTAGCCTCATGTTATATTTCAAGATTCGGGTGAAGAATTTTTTAAGTGCCGGGAGGTGACCGCGCCGGTCTTTAGATTTGACGATCATGTCGTCCACGCAGACCTCGATTTCTTTATGTATCATGTCACGGAGTAACGAGGTGGCTGTTCTTTGATAGGTGGACCCCGCGTTTTTCAAACCAAAAGGCATTACAGTGTAACAATATCTTCCCCAAGGGGTAATGAAAGTTGTTTTTTCCATGTCTTCTTCTGCCATGAGTATTTGGTTATATCCGGCGTACCCGTCCATAAAGGAGAGGAGCGCGTGTTCTGCGGTGTTGTCTACTAGTATGTCTATGTGAGGTAGGGGGAAGTCATCTTTAGGACTGGCTTTGTTGAGGTCTCGAAAGTCTACGCACATTCACACTCGTCCATCTTTTTTAGCTACGGGGACAATATTGGCCACCCATTCTGGGTAGTTGGAGACTTTTATAAAGCCGGCGTCTAATTGTTTAGTGACTTCTTCTTTTATTTTCAAGGCTATCTCTGGTTTGAGCCTCCGTAGCTTTTGTTTTACTGGCGTCATTTTGGGATCTAGCGGAATTTTATGCTCAGCGATTTCTCGATCTATTCCCGGCATGTCTTTGTAGGACCAAGCAAAGACACCCTTAAATTCCCGCAAAGTGGAGATTAGATCGGCTTTTTCAGTGGGAGTTAAGGTGAGGCCAATTTTAATAATTTTAGGATTTTCTTCTGTTCCAATATTTACCGATTCTGTGTCCTCAATTATAGGAGTTTTGAGTTCTTGTTCATTTACAGCTTTTATTAGTTCGGTATATTCCTCTTCTGGCTCTTTTTCGTGCTCATTAGTGGCGAGACATTCTGCATTATTACTCTGATTTTTAAGCGGCACATACTCAAAAGTTTTGTTTATCTTATTAAAGTCATGAAGCATTACATCAAAAAGATCTCCTGGAGTAGAGATTTCCGGGTTTAAACTATTTTTGGGAGGGGTTACAATTTTGCTAGGTTCGGACTCGGAGTCAGACTCGGATTCAGACTCTAATTCTTCGTACATCGGACCCTCTCCCGCAGATATCTTGAACTTCATCCCACGAGCATTAGTCCATTTGAAAGTCTTGCGCCACCCTCGTTGGATTTGGTCATCTTTTGAGGGTGACGGAGCGATCAATTTAGTAGGATCGAACACTTCATCTTGGAGAGCTAATGCCATAATTTCTGTTTCTTTCTTCGCTCTTTTCTTTTCTAACCCAAACAATAGCTCGAAAGCATGTGAGTTGGGGAGCGTTTTTGGCATAGCATGGTTCTTTGGGGCGAGTGGCCTTTGAGAACGTAAAGGGTCGTGTCCCAGAGCATGCATCTCTTGGGTTTGTGCGACCTCTAGGTACAGATGTTCGGGATATGCTTCTTCCATCGCGTTTCTTGATGGCTATCACGGGCAAGTACTCAGGGGCCCTGCATTATTTTTGTGGAGTAGGAGACGTATTAGTTTATTTCGTGAGTCGCGTTTTTTTTAGGCATTCTATGACTACCCTTAAGTCGGACTAGTATATTTGGACTGTTACGTGTGCACTTGAACTCTTTATGTTTTTGAAAATCTCTGCCCGTGTGACATTCATGATTATTTGCGACTTTTAGTGTCGAGCATTGCCGTCGTAGGAGGCCTAACAACGACGCAAAGAGTTATTTATTTTTCGCGAGTCGCTTTTGAAATCGGGTGCTTTTCTCATGCCCTCGTAGCAATTCTTTTTATGAACATTTTTTGCTACGTATTTTCCTTTCGTGCGGGCACCGAAGCTGCTGCGCCTGACCAGAAAGCCAAGCAGCAACTTCAGCGCCCAGCTAGGGGCGTGAGAAATTCTGGCGCCCAGCCAGGGGCGTTGAAAATGCGTCCCTAGCTGGTTCTCGTTTTCTGTCTTCTGTTTATGCGACTTCGACTTGCGTGCTTGCCTAATAACGTCCTTTACGCGTAACAGCGTTTGTGGGATTCGTTACGGGCCATCCCGAGCGTCGCTTATTTTGTGGCGATCATTCGGGTTTGCGGAACACATGTTTCGGTGTAACTCTTTGGCAAATTCGTCTATGAATGTTTGGGCAGTTTTTTGAGGTCGTTGGTTTTCTAGGATAGTTTGTCACACACAATCACATATTCCGCTACACATAAATACAATACAAACATGGATTTGAAAATTAAATATGCCACGTAGTTTATGATAGGCTTCTATGGGTAGTTTATTTGCGCCTGGCTTGGTACCGCTTCTATCATAGATCCAACACATGCCCCGGTCGAGGTAGTGTCTTCAACAGACGAATTTCGCTCAAGAGGCCAACCCGCAAGTGCAAGCCAAGGGGGCATGCAGGCGAGAGGGACCTAATGAGCGAGCGATTTGGTTCGGGATAGGTGTACTACCTGCACAAGTACCGAGTGGGAAACATGCGCGGCGTATGCACCCCCCTATTGGCGAAAAAAGGTATCCTTAGTCCCAACTCCCGAGGGAGCCGAGATTCGTTATGCGGTTCTGCCCGTTCACATTAATATGCTGATTTTCAGGTCGTCCCAACTTGATGGGGAAATAAACGCGGGGTAGGATCGTTTCACCCTTCGGCTATTTTGATTACCTACAAGCACGAGTATTTCCTTCACTATCCCCAGTGGAGTCGCCACTGTAAGGGGGTCGAAAAAGCGCGAGGCTAATGCGTGACCTGTCCCTCGTGGGTGTGACGATTCTTTTTATTCAATCAAGTGTAATTGGATTTCCTGTGAGTATACACCCAATTGACTAGTAATATAGGAGTCGCCATTCAGTTTTTAACGACAATGAGAAAAACTGACAAAACCCGGTTATCGTGACATAAAGGGAGTGCAATTATGTTTTACCACGACGGCCGTAGGTTCCCTTGTGATCCCTGGTGTGGGGATCTCTCAATATACACCCGCAAGGTAGAGATTGAGGGTTCGGGGGACTGTAACTACCGAGAGGAGTAATTCGCTCGTCGATAACTCCAGAGGCAGGATATCCTTACTAGCTCAGCATAAATAATGGAAGGGACATGCGTTAACTATTAAACTAATCTGAATTGATTTTAGCAATATGCAACATATAATACTAATTCGATCGTGATTATCTGATTTAAATAACATTAAGCGACCTAGCATGATAATCCGATTTCCCAAAAATATTATATTTGTTAGGCGTGATAGAACAATCAGATTAGGTTAGTTTAACAGTTCATAAAAAGGGCGAGGAAAGCGGTTAAATCATCGAAAAGGGACACATTACGACGCACCCTTGAGAGGTGCGTCACGGTTCTCAGAAAACTAACCACTTTGACTTTGCTATTTCTCCTTTTTATTTAACGAATCTCGATTATGGGACAGGATACGTTCTGTTCGATTTATGGATCGATTGCGACAGAACGCGTGAACAGTTTCGCAGCGAGAGGCTTAGGCTAAGGGGTTTAGAGTCAATACTCAGAATATATTATGTGTTGTTGTGTGTTCTTTCACGTCGAAACTAGGGGCCTATTTATAGGGAAGAGTTTGTGGAAAGATAGAATTGCAGAGTTCTAATCCACAAAGAATTAGGAAAAGAGACGTACCCAGGTATTTTCAGCGCCCAGGCCTGGGCGCCGAAGATTTCGGCACCCAGAGCCAGGCGTTGAAAATAGGGTCTGGGTAGTTTTGTTTAGTCAGATTCGGATTCCTAAAATCCGTAGAGTCTTTTAGCGCGTATCAATTTTGTGACGGAATGCGTCTGGGCCCATTACGAACTCTAGGCTCGTTAGGATTTTAATTAATACGTAACTCTTATTTCCGAATCCTATTAGGAATAGGATTCTCGCAGTTTTCTATCTCATTTAGGATTTATGTTGGAATGCAACACCTAATTCTGACAGGTTTCTATCCTTTATGATTTGCCACTTTTAGAAGCTACCTTTTACGGCAGCTACTATTTTTAGCAGGTTTCCATAAATAGCAGGTTTCGGGTGAAATGAAATGGGGAATCGAGATTCGTTTATTTTATAGGAGATGCGTTGTCAAGTGGAGTTTTTATGCTTTCATCATCGAACCTTTCCCTTGCGGGAATGGGCACAAAAGTAGGTGTCTACACATGGCAATGTCGTAATCATTTGCATAGATACTTACTTTGGGAAGACTAGTATCGGACAGACCTATGATACTTTACTGTAAGAGATGAAAATTTGTCATAAGTAAATTTCATTAAAATTATTAGACACTAAATCCTCAATACCTGAGTGATTTGAGATTACTTGTTTGAGAACTGGTTACTTTGACGTTGACCAACCGTCGCACCGTAAAAGGAGGCTATAAAGGCAACGCTCAGGTAATCACCTATCAAACGAAGTCTAATCTCAAGATCGCAAGATTGGGATTGTCCTCCCATAAATCGGGATGAGATGCTTAAAAGTTGTACAAGGCCACTCAGAGAGCTAGAAACTGTAAAATGCATGGCGTGCTCAGATGAATCATAGGTTATGATTATCTGTTTATTTGATCAGTTGAACTCTGAAACCGAGAAACACCTCTGGACTTAATAAGGATGACAACTCTTACCTTATGTTCAAGAGCAAGCATCGAGCGACAAAGGAATTAGGAAATGCACACTTGTCCCTAAGGACAAGTGGGAGACTGAAGGAAATAATGCCCTTGGTCCAAGTATGCATTTAATGTTAAGTCTAATAAATGCGGTTCAGTATTAATTAACAAGTTAATAATTCAGTGAGATCAAGTGAGCTGAATGCCTAGCTAGAGGCCGCTTCGGTGCAAGTGGAATTAATGATATTAATCCACAGCTTACTCCTTACTGAACCCGTAGGGTCACACAAATAGTACGTAAACGGATCAAGTATTTAATGGCATTAAATACTCCATCTATAGATATTCGGAATCGACGGATCTTGGTTTCAGTGGGAGCTAAGATCGTCAAAGGCAAGTAAATGAATACTCCGGAAATGATGATATTGCCGGAAACAGAAATATGGATCGTATCGGAAATATAAATATTATCCAAGTCGTAGATGTTGCTTGAAGCGGAAACGTGGTACGTATCGGAAAATATTATTGGAAATGGAAATATTGCCGGAATCGAAAATATTGCCGGAAACGAAAATATTGTCGGAATCGGAAATATTATCGAAGTCGGAAAATAATTCCGGAAACGGAAATATTAAATATTTGTTCGAAACGGAAATTAATTCCGGAATCGGAAATATTAAATATTGTTCGTATCAGAAATGAATTCCGGAATCGGGAATTTAATCGGAAGCGCGTCGTACGAATTAGCATCGGACGAGACTTGCTAGACGAAGGCCCAGCACGAAGCCAGGCCTACGCCCAGCAACCCTAGCGCCCAAACACACGCTGCCAAGCCACGCCAGGCCCAACAATGGCCTTGGCGCGCGCGCGCGGGGTGAAGCTCGTGGTCTGCGAGCAGCGCCAGCTCGTGTGGGCCGCAAGGCCTGCGCTGGTTTGTGCGATGCTCGTGCTCATGCAACGTTTGTGTTTCAATACAAATCCTAAAGCTAATGGAATTTGTTCTATGCTTAAATCCTAATCCTAATAAAGATAGAATTTGTTTAATAGAGTTTTAATAAGATTCTAATTAAATAAATTAGTATCCTAATTGGATTCTAAATCCTTTTCCATAACTCTATAAATAGGTGCCTAGGGTCACATATTTACATCTAGAATTGAAGTATTCAAAGGTAAGATTTTCAAGCAAAAATCAGCTACAAACACTTGCCCTATTAACTGAAATTTGTAGTACCTTAAGGGCGATTCTAGTTGGTCACTCTTAAGGTGGATCCGGATGTGCTGTGAACTATCTACGGAGGGACGACACTTGGAGTCCTAAAGACTTGTTCTTGTTCGGTTCGGGCGCAGCTAGGGAGGGCACGCTACAAAGTGTATGCATTTGATATATGCTAAATAATTATGTGTAAATAATATGTTTCCTGGCTTTATGGTTTTTCCGCATGATTTATGTTTATTCATATGTATCATAACCTAACAGTGCCCTCCCTAGCTGCGCCCGAACCGAACAAGAACAAGTCTTTAGGAATCCAAGTGTCGTCCCTCCGTAGAAAGTCCACAGGACGTCCAGATCCGCTTTAAGATTGACCAACTAGAATCGCCCTTAAGGTACTTAAGATTTTCGGCCAATGTGGGCAATATTATGACTGAATTTTGCTCATAATTTCACTCTGAATACTTGAAAAACTCGTCCATGAATTGTGAACCTAGGCACATATTTATAGGGATATGGAAGGAGAATTGGAATCCAATTAGGATACGAATTAGCTTAATTAGAATTTTATTAAAACTCTTTTTAATTAATTCTATCTATTAGGATTAGGAATTAATCATTGAACGAATCCTATTAGATTTAGGAGCGAGCATGCCGCACAGCCCACGCAAGCCTTGCGGCCCACGCGAGCAGCGCAGCTCGCAGCCCACCGTGCGCGCGCCTTGGCCTGCTGGGCCTGGCCTTTCGCTGGGCCTGGCGTGGCCTTGGCTGCCTTGTGTTGGCACGCTTGATTTGCTGGACGCGGGCCTGGCTTCGTGCTGGGCCTTCGTCTAGCAAGTCTCGTCCGATGCTAATTCGTACTAAGCGCTTCCGATTAATTTCCCGATTCCAGAATTTATTTCCGATACGAACAATATTTAATATTTCCGATTCCGGAATTAATTTCCGTTTCGAACAAATATTTAATATTACCGTTTCCGGAATTACTTTCCGATTCCAATAATATTTCCGATTCCGACAATATTTCCGTTTCTGGCAATATTTCAGATTCCGGCAATATTTCCATTTCCGATAATATTTTCCGATACGTACCATGTTTCCGTTTCCGGCAACATCTACGACTTGGATAATATTTATATTTCTGATACGATCCATATTTCCGTTTCCGGCAATATCATCGTTTCCGGAGTATTCATTATTTGCCTTTGACGATCTTAGCTCCCACTGAAACCAAGATCCGTCGATTCCGAATATCCATAGATGGAGCACTTAATGCCATTAAATTCTTGATCCGTTTACGTACTATTTGTGTGACCCTACAGGTTCAGTCAAGAGTAAGCTGTGGATTAATATCATTAATTCCACTTGAACTGAAGCAACCTTTAGCTAGGCATTCAGCTCACTTGATCTCACTGAATTATTAACTTGTTAATTAATACTGAACCGCATTTATTACACTTAACATCAAATGCATACTTGGACCAAGGGCATTATTTCCTTCAGTCTCCACTTGTCCTTAGGGATAAGTGTGCATTTTCTAATTCCTTTGTCACTCGATGCTTGCTCTTGAACATAAGGTAAGAGTTGTCATCCTTATTATGTCCAGAGGTGTTTCTCGGTTTCGGAGTTCAACTGATCAAATAAACAGATAATCATAGCCTATGATTCATCTGAGCACGACCATGTATTTTAGAGTTTCTAGCTCTCCGAGTGGCCTTGTACAACTTTTAGCATCTCATCCCGATTTATGGGAGGACAATCCCAATCTTGCGATCTTAAAATTAGACTTCGTTTGATAGGTGATTACCTGAGCGTTGCCTTTATAGCCTCCTTTTACGGTGCGACGGTTGACAACGTCAAAGTAAGCATTTCTCAAACAAGTAATCTCAAATCACTCAAGTATTGAGGATTAGTGTATAATAATTTAATGAAATTTACTGATGACAAATTTTCATCTCTTACAGTACAGTTTCATAGGTCTGTCCGATACTAATCTTCCCAAAGTAAGTATCTATGCAAATGATTACGACATTGCCATGTCCACATAGTTCAAGAAATAGAACTACTAGTCATCTTGCATTCTAGTCATCTAACGTTTTCTATGCGTCCATCTTTATAGAATACTCCGACCAGGGACCATTTTCAACTTTTGACATTCAAGTTCACTTGATAGACATTTCTTAGTCACAGGACTGGTCCTGACAGTCTATCTTGAATATATCGTCAAATTGAAGGGACTCATCATTTATTACTAAACCAAGATTAAATGGAATATGAAAACACATTTCATATATGATAAATGTTCGACCCTAACGTTTTACAACCATGGGCCTCAAACCCATCTTTAAAACAGTTCATGGAATTCAAAGCTATGCTTGATTTCCAGTGCTACAATGTGAGTGTTGTTTCTCACTTGTTGCGAAGGTTTAGTTATCATGCTTTGCCAATCTTAATATCCTTTTCATCGAATGTTCTTCGAGATATGATGATACGATCTTTTGAGTATGTTTATTTTGTGATCTTGTCTTTCTTGCTACATTAGTGGTTCTACGCATTTTGCAATGAAGAACCATTAAGTCAACAGACATGTGATCTACCCAAGTTCAGTGAAGAACTCTTTAACATAAACAACCATGTTTTATTGCTTCTTAGGCAATAAGTACTTTTACTTCAACTGTATTGGTTGCTAGTGATGCTTTGGTTGGATTTACTTATCCAAGCAGTTCACAGATATGTGGAAGACTTTCCAGTTGTATCTTAGAACATAGAAATTAATATTTAATTTCCTACGCAACGACCAATGGTCTCCAATCCATGTTGCCATTTCAAAACACGATGCTCTTTAGCTCGTCTTTGTCAATGGTTAACTCCAAAGGGATCTTGCTTGATCCTTTGCCAGTGTTTATGCGTGTAGCATCAATATTTAGCACATCTTTATTTCCTTGAATCAAGAACTATTCCTATGTACTTTTTTAAGTACCATAAGTATTCTTGATCTCAATCTAGTTGATCTTCACTTAGATCCATAGAGATTGGTATTTGTTGGTCATGCCTAAAGTCATACGATACGTTTTTGGCGATCCTCATATCATATCATACATGATAAATTCTTTTGCAGAATAATTCCCAATTGAATTTTATTCATGTAACTTTAGCTCATTCACTTTCAGTAGATACTGAATCCAGCTAAATTCTTTGACATATAAAATAGGTTAAGAATCTCACTTTGACTCTTTGATGTTTTAACTTAGTAAATGCTTATACATAGTTCACACATCCTTTACTTAGATTTATTCACATGGGTCGAATATCTCCAATGGAGTATTTCTTGTTTGATTTAGTAAATGCCATTACTTAATCCAAAACAATATTATAAGATCTTTGTAAATAGATCTTAATACCCAGTATGTACTAGGTTTCGCCTTGGTCCATCATTGATGAATAATTTCAAATCTAAGTCATTAGCATTTGAATGTTATTTCACAATAGAGAGATATGTGTGTGATACACATAGGACCAATTGAGTTTTACGTACTCCCACTAAACTTCTTATATATCTATAAGAATCATGTACATTTTATGAAACTAAAATACTTAATAGCTTCACTAAACTGCAGTTCCAATTCCCAATTGCTTGCTTAAATCTGTACTTAGATTTCATAAGCTAGCTTTCCTTTTCAAGCATTTATTTGAATCCACAAATCCTATGACATACCATGTACATAGTTTATTCCAACATTTGATTGAGGAATACGTTTTGTCATCCAATTGCCATATGTACCAATATGCAATCATTGCTTGAATTATAGACTTGAACATTATGATTATGCATGAGGTTTCAACACAATCCACGCCGTGAATTTGCTTGTAACCTTCAGCAACTAATTTAGCTTTGTGTGTGAACACAATTCCATGTTTGATGGTTTTTATCCTTAAAACCAATTTGCAACCAATATGTGTTTAATATATTCTTGCAAATCAACAAAATTTCAATCTTGTCATCAAAACAATAGTTATGTTTTATGGCCTTTAACCATCTAAAACATTTGAGTCTATATATGGCCTTTAACCTTTTTAGGGAATCTAGGTTTCGTCATAGCTTTCTTACAAGTAACAAACTCATTAATCTACATGATAATAGATTGACTGCAAGTTGTAGGTTTCTTCATTATCTAATAGAAGAATCGCATAGCTTCAGTGACCTGAATTCCATGATTCTTCACTATCTAATAGAAGAATCTCATAGTTTCAGTGACTTGAACTCTATGCCTACTTGGGTATAGAACATCGATCAAACAATAGAATATCAACAGCCACTTGAAAGTCCTTTGAATATTCTGTTCTCCTTGAAGCACTTGTAAAGTCTTCTAAGAGATATCTATTCTTTAAAAGCCACTTCTAATTTCCTTAAAGAATACGTGTTCGGATTTTCTAAAGAACTTCGAAAAGCCTCCGGAATGTCCGTTTATGTTTGTTGTTCGCCTCGAAGACTTTCGAGGTATATTTTCTCCTACTAGTCATTTTGGAAACGAATCTCCAAAAGGACATTATTTCGAGCAAACAAACATTATGTTCTCAAAAATCCGTGGTAGAAACAATACCCTTGTGTCTCATTTGAATAAATCACAATGAAACATATATCTATACCTGGGCCTTAGTTTGTCGAATGACAAACACTAAGCTCCCACTGAGTTCAGGAACTCTTTAGATATACTATGAAAAGATATTCTGAAATTACTTTTCAATAGCTTTGACGAATTTGGTTTAGTTTGGTGGTAGTTGAGCATTTTGTTTTAGAAATTATAGGAAAAGCCTTATGATTCGTCATTGATCGAATCAAGTATTAATTGACTTCGATCATTCGAATTTAGATATGCCATATCTAATGGAGCTAGATCGTGAACACACAATCATTGATGATCATTTTTGGTCTTAAAGTAATCATTGTCATGATCTAACCTAGATCTTTATGATTTCTTGCCATGTGGATTTTTATACTTCTGAATCTTTGAACTAGCCAAACATATTCAACTTATATCACATTTGAGTGAATAAACCTATATTCACTCAAATCCATGTGAAATAATAAAGTCATAAAATCTTTCTTTAGCTTTGAACTCTATTGTCTAGGCGTTCTAACAATAGTTCATATCTTTTGTTACTTTCAACAAGTAAGACTAGCTTGTCTTGAATTGATCTAGAAATCAATCATCTTTCAAAAGTCCATCACGTCAGATCCTTTGAATGTTAACTTGTTGATATGGTCTAAGCAACAATGCCAAATATTAGTGGAACTCAAATCAAGGGGTTGATTTGAACCTAGTAAAGTTTATATTGTTAAAGAGTTGTTTGTTTTAATCAAGCATATTGACTCAACCCGTAAATCACCATTTCATTCAAATAAACAAACAAACATTGTTTTTGTTTGTCTTAAATGTGAGTCTTTCTGTGTTTGAAACAGAAATTTAGGAATGCTGATTATGGAACGAAATAGCCATTAAGTTCCAGCCTTTGAAAGGACTTAAAACAAATTAAACTAGATGACCCTACAACTAATGTAGCATTGCCATGCTTCATTTCCCACTTGTAGGTCATTAGTGTATCCTAGATTCCATTGTTTGAGTTATTACCGAAACAAGAACCTCAAGCGTTATATGATACCAAGGAAGTTTGATTTCTAGGTCACTTCTCTTTAAACATTAACTTTTAGGTAGAAACGGAATTGTAAATTCCTTTCACTTGTTCCTTGTTTTCCTATTTCTTGTACCCTTTCTTATAGTCTTAAGAATTGAATTCTCTAGTGTTGACTTTTATTCTTTGTTAGACATTTCCAATGTTATTTAACAAAGTTCTTACCGTTTAATTTATGTTGAATATTTTGCTTCAACAAGATGATCTTACCAGAAGCTTCTAAAGTTCTCTAAGCATCAATCTATTTGAATGTCTAGGGACTAGACTCATTCGAGAATTTAATGGACAAAGATATTAGGTTGTTAACCATTGGAAAGTCTGAGCGTTTAAACTCAATGCTTTATGATCTCAAAACTACATTGTATTTTGAATTCACAAGCACCAATCGGTTTTCTATTCGACTTTGATACTCGAAAACAACCATAAAAGTCGCTATAAGGAACGTACATTTAAATTGCTCACTTTCTCTCATTTCCGTGAATCGTTCTTGGATTCACTACCAATCGAGGAAATTTACTGTTACCTTTCTAAAAGGATTTACTGCAATGCAAGATATTTAATTATAAACAATAATTAAAACATACATTGAAGCATGCAAAGTCTAAACATTTATCATGAGTATTAACTTGAAAATTAAAGCAATCATGCAATTTAAACAAGTCATTGGCATTTTATTCAAGTTTATTGTTCCGGCAGGTGTGAATAAAATGATTCCAATATCCTAAAATCATTGAAGAATTAAGCACATTATGTATTTAGACTCAATTCTAAAATATTTTAGGTAAGCAAAAGCCTTTTGCTAATCGTCTATAAACTACTCTTGGTTGATAGGTACGTCTAAGAACTTATTAGGTAAACCAATCGAATTTGCCACGATATAAAATGACTCCTTACTTATATCGTTGAGTTTCACAAAAACTAACATGTACTCACAATTATTTGTGTACCTTACCCCTTTAGAATCAATAAGTAACACCTCGATATGGCGGAAAACTATTACTAAGATTGATGTAAAGGTTATCCAAGTAAGTGTTATTTTGGCATGGCACCGTTTAACTCAATTTTTAAGTTTGGAACTTTAGGCTCTTACTATGTTGGTTAGATTTTAAGTGAACTAAAATCCTTAATCATGCAACATAATCAAGCCACAATCTCATGCATAATTAAGACATATTTAAAGCAATAAATAACTTAAAACATGCATAATATATAAATGTGATCTAGTATGGCCCGACATCATCTTGAAGCTTCAACTTCAAAGTCCGTCTTGAAAATGGATTGGAAACTCCGTCTTGAATTTCACCATGGGAGGCGCCATTTTCTTCAAATAGGATAAGCTATAATTAAACTAATTACAACTATTTGATGGTACGCAGACCATATTTAAAAGCAATAAAATTTGGTACTTTAGACCAATATTACATTCAAATTAATGGCACGCATACCATATTTTCTATCCTATTTGGGCCATACTAGTCACTTTCAATAACCTGCAAAACAGTACATATACAATATATACCATTCACCCATTCATTATCATGAATGGCCCACATAGCGGGTTAGTAAAACACATGTTATGCATCACATAAATATTTGCAGCAATTAATCAAGGGCACCAATAATATACCAATTATCCAGTCCTTATTAATTCTAATCAAGTTGTTTAACCTTAAAGGATTGTAGACCTAATTAAGAGTTTATGACTAAAGGCTCCCACTTCAACCAATAACTTTATATGCTTTACTAATTTTAAACATAAAAATGTATTTCTAGTCTAACCGGAAAAATACAAGTTTAATTAAAATTTAAAGATCATATAAAATTATAATTGAATCCATTTAATTTATTTTCAGTTGAATTAAATGAATTTAATTTAATTCAAGGTTTTAATTTTAGTAAAATAATTAGTATAAATTAAAATTTTAATAATTATAATATTCAAAATTATATTCGGAGAAAACAATTTAAATTGTTAATTTTAAAGTCAATTAAAATTATTTCCAAACTGAAAATCTAAAATTAAAATCGTATCAATCGTAGCAAGACGAGGCACTTGGGCTTGCGCCCAAGACCCATCGAGCCACGAGGCTGCTGCGCCCCGTTCGACCGATCGCTGCACAAGGCACGAGCAACAGCGCCACACGCACACGCAGCCATCGCTGGCCACGCTGTACGCAGCCCCTGTGCTTCGTCGCGTCTGCTGATGCGCAAGGCAGCGCGCGCTGGGCGAGGGATCGCTCCCTGCTTGCGCGTTCTGTCTTGCTTGCTTGGGCGAGCCAGGCGCGCTGTGGCGCAGCCCCATCGCTGCCCACACGCGTCTCGCTCGTCGCTTGTGCCTTGCCCCATTGCCCTCGCCCATCGCATAGCACACACGCCCAAGCCTGGGCCTTGCGCGCGCCTTGCCTCTCGCTCGCTACATTCGTACCGCACGGGCGACGAGCTCCCTTGCTCGTCGTCGCGTGCCCGCACTATAAAACACCCCTTAAGGGTAACACGTATGAGCGATTTTCTTTGTGCGTGCAACATTTATGAGCGATTTTCATAAAAATTTAAAAAACTAATTTAAAATTAACGACAAATTAATAAATCATATTAATTTCATCATATTAGGGCGAAAAATCGAAAATTTATTAATCAATTAATTTCCGATTAACATGGATTCAAATCTAGGTCATAAAAATTTAAAATTTATCACAAATTAACAATTTTTATGGTGATTTTTAATCATGGATACATAATTAAATCGTCAATTAATTATGAAAATCAAATCAAATTCTAAATTATTCGAATTTCAACAAATTAATTACAATTACAAATTAGGTTGTATAATTAACAAGCTTAGGCATTCAAAATTGTTAAACATATACAGTAGGTCAATCAAATATTCAAGATTTAACAACAAGAATCGCAAATATTCAATTTAACATCTTAAAATTACAAACTTTTGCGTTCGAAAAACTAAAACCTCCGAAAAGTCATAGTTAGGCTTCGAATTTGGGGATTCTTGGTTCGGCCGAAAACGAGTATTTTTGTCAAAATTTTAGAATGCCTTTTACATGCGGAATTGACACAAAAATCACTCGATTTGGTTGAGTAACGAAGAAACTGCTGAAAAACTGCGTACATATAATTAAATAAACGCAATTTGCTAATTAACAATTACGAAAATTAATCACCCCGTTTTAATTCTTTACAAATTTGTAAAATTTAACCATGTTAAGCAATATTGATCATGAAATTAATAAGAGGCTCGTGATACCACTTTTAGGTTATGATACATATGAACAACATAAATTATGCGGAAAATCCTATATGCCAAGATTCAAATTAATTGCACATAATCAAATAATTAGTCTAGGATGCATACACTTTGTAGCGTGCCCTTCCTAGCTGCGCCCGAACCGAACAAGAACAAGTCTTTAGGACTCTAAGTGTCGTCCCTCCGTAGAAAGTGCACAGCACGTCCGGATCCGCCTTAAGACTGACCAACTAGAATCGCCCTTAAGGTACTTAAGAATTTCGGCCAATGTGGGCAATATTATGACTGAATTTTGCTCTCAAAATGTCACTCTGAATACTTGAAAAACTCGTCCATAAATTGTGAACCGAGGCACATATTTATAGGGATATGGAAGGAGAATTGGAATCCTATTAGGATACTAATTAGCTTAATTCGAATTTTATTAAAACTCTTTTTAATTAATTCTATCTATTAGGATTAGGAATTAATCATTGAACGAATCCCATTAGATTTAGGATTTGTATCGAACACAAACGCACACGAGCAAGCATGCCGCACAGCCCACGCAAGCCTTGCGGCCCACGCGAGCAGCGCAGCTCGCAGCCCACCTGTGCGCGCGTCTTGGCCTGCTGGGCCTGGCCTTGCGTTGGGCCTGGCGTGGCCTTGGCTGCCTTGTTTTGGCGCGCTTGGCTTGCTAGACGCGGGCCTGGCTTCGTGCTAGGCCTTCGTCTAGCAAGTCTCGTCCGATGCTAATTCGTACGACGCGCTTTCCGTTTCGAACAAATATTTAATATTTTTTATTCCAATAATATTTCCGATTCCGACAATATTTCTGTTTCCGACAATATTTCTGATTCCGGCAATATTTCCATTTCCTATAATATTTTCCGATACGTACCATGTTTTCGTTTCTGGCAACATCTACAACTTGGATAATATATATATATTTCCGATACGATCCATATTTCCGTTTCCGGGTATATCATCATTTCCGGAGTATTCATTATTTGCCTTTGACGATCTTAGCTCCCACTGAAACCAAGATCCGTCGATTCCGAATATCCATAGATGGAGTATTTGATGCCATTAAATACGTGATCCGTTTACGTACTATTTGTGTGACCCTACGGGTTCAGTCAAGAGTAAGCTGTGGATTAATATCATTAATTCACTTGAACTGAAGCGGCCTCTAGCTAGGCATTTAGCTCACTTGATCTCACTGAATTATTAACTTGTTACTTAATACTGAACCGCATTTATTAGACTTAACATCAAATGCATACTTGGACCAAGGGCATTATTTCCTTCAAAATGGCCACCGCCGATCAAATCACCCAGCTCATGGCCGATGTAGCCAACCTTAACACCAACTTAGAGAACGTAAGAGACCGTCTGGCTGTGGTAGAGAAAGCTGCACCTCCGGTCGATCTGACCAAAAAGATCGAAAGCATGGTTAACAAGGTTATCAAGAGAACTATTTCGACACTTCGATGGAACACAATCTCAAGGGGAGGGCAAATTTTCCGGACAAATTCTCTGCCATTGATATTCCAAAATTCAAGTCAACTGATAATCCAAAGTACGATCTCAAGAATTTCAGAACCACCAAGGCCATTAAGGGGGTTGATCCTGAGTTGTACCCCTTGGTGTTCCCAATGTCCTTAGAACCGGTCTTTTTCGGAAGTGGTACTACTCCCTCAAGACCATCAAACTAGCACTTGGGACGAGGTAGCTCAAGCATTCATGGAACAATACCAACCCAACAATTAACTTCAAACCACTCTTCGAGAAATGGAGGTTCTCAAGCAAGGACCCCATGAAGGCTTCACTAACTACCTCAATCGGTGGAGGGAGATGGCATCACAAATGGTTACTCGGCCCTCCGAGAGAGAACTGGTCAAGATTTTTATTGTTGGGATCCTTCCAAAGTACAACACCAATATGAAATATCTGGACCTGGAAAGTTTCAAGAGAACACATGACATCGGGGTTGACATAGAAGATGACCTCATGGAAGCACCTGTAGCACCAACTCCACAAGTTGAGAAGTGGAAGGGCAAGAAAACTGAAGCAACACATAAGGTCCACGAGGTCAACGCTCCAGAAGCTCCTCAAGTTCTGAAACCAAGCAACTTCAAGAACAATACTAATCAGCGTAATTTCCAGAGCAGGACTCAAAGGGATTTTACCAACATTGGGATGTCCTATAGCGACGCCTTTGACCGATTGGTCAAGAAGCAAGTTATCACTCCCATTGGACCCACACTAGATCCTCCAGCTGACATGAGGTCCAAAAGCTGGGACCCCAAGGCCTATTCCAAGTTCCACCAAGGGAACGAGCACGACATTGAAAACTGCTTTAAGCTCAAGCATCTAATCCAGAACATGTTCGACAACAAGACTTTGCCCCTACCTCCGGGAGCCAAGCAGTCTCCTTCAGTACAAGATATCTCCTACGACTATGGGGATCAAGAGGAAGACTTCACATGCAACTTAATCTCTAAAATGTACAAGCCAAGGTTTGAGCTGATGATTCCAAGCTTCTACCATCTCATTCAACAGACTCAAGATTGGGTGATCCCCGATGTAATACCTCGTATTTTTCTGTATTTATAAATATATTTTATTACCTTTATAAAGAATTTTTATGATTTTTAAAATTTAAATCGCATTTAAATATTATTTAAATGTATTTTAATTAATTAGAATATTTATTATTATAATTAATTAGAAAAAGAATTTATTATTTAATGTTAGGATTTAATTGGGTTTCAAAAGTAAAACGATTTTTAATTAATCTAGCCCAATTCAATTCAAAGTTCAAGTCCAAACAAATTAAGCAAGCCATCCTATGTTTAATGAAGCCCGAAAGGGAATCCTAGAGCCTAGCGCATCTTGGAGTTTCCTAAGCCTATAAATATGGGTGCTCACCCTCAAAATCCCTCACTATTATTCATAAAACCTAAAAGTAAAACCATAACCCTAAATTCCTCTTTCTTTCGTCGAACTTATGTTTGGCCGTTTGTCACCTATTTCCGTTCGTTTTCAGAAAATAGTTTCTTCTTCAAAGTTGTAGAACTCAAAAAGTGCTTGAACTTTGCCTCAAGACTCAATTGATTCCGAGTTATAGATTAGAAGTTATGAGAGTTCTAAAATCCTGCTGCAGTATTTCAGTTTTCTCTTTTTCTCTCGCCTCTCACGCCCCTCGACCCGCACAGCAACACTTAAATTTTTAGGTTTATTATAAAGCTTTAATGTGTTTATTTTTAATGATTTTAAAGCCAAAAAGTCAATGTTTTTATGCTAGGACTTGAGTTGACTATTTGAGACTATTAAATTGACGAATAACGATTAATTTCTAATTAAACCAAGGGTTTTAGTTTCTTAAATAGTTGCTGGAAATTTAGTAAACATGATTAACAATTAAGTTTCTCCTTTGTGTTTATAGGAGTTGATTTCTAGTGAGTCGTGATTCGCACAGTGGCCCCCGTACTTAGGTATTCTAGGTACGTACAAGACTAGGGTGACCACCCATCCCTTCAGGACTTTATGAAGTATATTGATTGTGAATCATGTGAACTTAAAGTGTTGAGAATTCATGTTTGATTATTGGGAATGAATGTGTTATTATTCTGGATTCATGTTTGATATTGGGAACTAACATGTTATTATTATTTTGGAATCATGTTTGATGTGTGAACAAGCGTGTTGGGAATTGTTATTGAATCTATGTATCCTACGTGAATGAGCATGTTATGGATTGGTTAATGCTTTATAGATTCTATTGAACTATCATGTTATGGACTTTTATAATCGTTGAGTTATGTCAAGCATGTTGTTCAAGTTGGTATGCATGTATGAGTGTTGCGCATGCAAGTTATTATGATTATGCTATAGTACGGGATGTCTAGCATACTTTGAGCCTATTGAATATTGCCGGAGTGCATTGTTTATTCTACCGCAAGTGTAGAATATGTTTAGAGAGTCTATGTGAATTGAACTAAGGACTATTCGTTCTAAGGGCACACCCCGCTTGTTAATAGGCAATGTCGGGTTATCTCAAACAGTATTTTTGAGAAGGAACAATGGGAGTAATTTCACTTGAGTCCTATGTTTGATCACAAGTCCTAAAGGATTAAAATGAAGTGTCATTGTTTAATTGTTTGCAGGTTATGTTTTGTGTTGAGTCTTGAGTCGTCTTGAACATAACATACTAATTAACATAAAGTGTAACCCGAATGAGCTTCAAAACTCTTGGAACGTAGATACCGCGAGTATGAACAATGGGGGGAGTCTTGCCGGAAAACTTGTACTCCTTGAATTATACAAGACGTTGTTTCATTCTTCTTTTTATGTTGTTATGCATTGAAATTCCGTCGGTATGGCCCGACTGTCGGTAGGAGTCCGACTTATTATTATTTGGTGTATGGTTGGCTCCCATCACCGTTTTCTTTCCTTTTGAGCATACTTTAGTTTACCCGTTCGAAGCTAATTCTTTATTAAACTGTGAGTCAAGAGTCGTGTCAAGTGTCGATTCTTGTCTCCATGTTTACTTGTTTATTAAATGGCTTTTGCATGTGGATTATTTATTCGTTTTTAGTGAAGCATGTTAGGATAAAATGCTATTCTACCTTGTTCGTACTCAGCTTTTGCTGACTTCGTGCTTAATGTATTTTGGTCATGGCCTTCGCCTTAATGACCCTATGATGATCCATCATTGCATTTGCGTTGTTGGGGAGTAGATTTTAATAAAGCAGGCTTATAGAGATAATTTGCGGGAGAAGTTATCATGGGAAACGTGTTTGAGAGTTTATTTCTCTTCCGTACTTTATAAACTCTACTTTTATTTTCTAGTCAAGACTACTTAATTTATTTAGACTATAGTTAATGGATTTTAAACTATTTAATACTTTGGTTTTTAGGCCTTAGTGGTTCCAAGTTATTTTAATGATTATTAACTATTTAATACGTTTTGAAAGTTAGTTATTTCCGCTGCGTAATTCTGGTATATAGCCTTAGTCGTTATCACGGTGGCGGTAATATCTTGGTAATTCCTTTGTTTTAAGTGGGAAAATGTTTTATTAGGGTGTTACACCCGAGCCAACGGTAACCACTAACATCCAAGAAAACATTTGGCACCTAGCAACCCTGAAAGCTTTAGGCTTCTCCGAGTACGACTTGATGATAACTACAGAGAGGACCGTCAAATTCCATGGCATCACATACAGGATCCTGGGGGTCCTCGATCTGGTCTTCTCTTTCGAGACTTACTACAACAATGTTGAGTTCCTGGTCATCGATATACCAGCCAACTTCGATCTCCTATTCGGGTAGCCTTGGTTCGAGGAGCTGTTGGATGGCCCCGCTTGCCTCACACCATGGCGAAACTTAGTACATACTTAAGTAATGGCATTTACTAAATCAAACACAAAAGACTACATTGGAGATATTCGACCTATATGAATAAATCTAATTAAAGAATGTTTGAACTATGTATAAGCATTTACTAAGTTAAACATCAAAGAATCTAATGAGATTCTTAACCTATTTATATGTCGAAGAATTTAGCTGAATTCAGTATCTACTGAAATTGAATGAGCTAAAGTTACATGAATATAATTCAATTGGGAATTATTCTGCAAACGAATTTATCATGTATGATATAATATGAGGATCGCCAAAAATGTATCGTATGGCTTAAGGCATATCAAACATATACCAATCTCTATTGGTCTAAGTAAAGATCAAGTAGATTGATATTAAGAAAATCCTATGGTACTTGAAAAGTAAATAGGAATAGTTCTTGATTCATGGAAATAAAGATATGCTAAAAATTGATGCTACACGCATAAACACTAGCAAAGGATCAAGCATGATCCCTTTGAAGATAACCATTGGCAAGGATGAGCTAAAGAGCATCGTGTTTTGAAATGGCAACATGGATTGAAGACAATGAGTTGTTTCGTGGGAAATTAAATATTAATTTCTATGTTCTAAGATACAGATGGAAAATCTTCCACATATCTGTGAACTGCTTGGATAAGTAAATTCAAACAAAGCATCACTAGCAACCTATACAGTTGAAGTAAAAGTAATTATTGCCTAAGAAGCAATAAAACATGGTTGTTTACGTTAATAGTTCTTCACTGAACTTGGGTAGATCACATATCTGTTAACTTGATGGTTCCTCATTGGAAAATGCGTAGAACCACTATTGAAGTAAGAAAGACTAGATCACATAATAAACAAACTAAAAAGATCTTATCATCCTATCTCGAGAGACATTCGATGAAAAGGATATTAAGATTGGAAAAGCATGATAACTAAACTTATATTACTAGTGAAATACAACACTCATATTGTGGCACTGGAAATCAAGCATAGTTTTGAATTCCATTAGTTGTTTTAAAGATGGGCTAGGGGCCCATGGTTGTAAAACATTAGGGTTGAACATTTATCATATATGAAATGTATTTTCATATTCCATTTAATCTTGGTTTAGTATTAAATGATGACTCCTTTCAATTTGATGATATATTCAAGATAGACTGTCATGACCAGTCCTGTGACTAAGAAATGTGTATCTAGTGAACTTGAATGTCAAAAGTTGAAAATGGTCCTTGGTCGGAAGTTTTCTATAAAAGTGGACGCATAGAAAACGCTAGACGACTAGAATTCAAGATGACTAGTAGTTTTGTTACTTGAACTGTGTGGACATAGCAATTAATGTCGCAATCATTTGCATAGATACTTTACTGTAAGAGATGAAAATCTATCATAAGTAAATTTCATTAAAATTATTAGACACTAATCCTCAATACATGAGTGATTTGAGATTACTTGTTTGAGAACCGGTTACTTTGACGTTGTCAACCGTCGCACCGTAAAAGGAGGCTATAACGGCAACGCTCGAGTAATCACCTATCAAACGAAGTCTGATCTCAAGATCACAAGATTGGGATTGTCCTCCCATAAATCGGGATGAGATGCTGAAAGTTGGACAAGGCCACTCAGAGAGCTAGAAACTGTAAAATACATGGCCGTGCTCTGATAGGACGTTTTTCCGTCGTTGAAAGATCAACGCCTCAATCAAACAACATTTATAGAACCGCTAGACTAACCATCTATATGAACTATAATGGCAAGTAAAGGGATCGTCCCAAAGAAACGATGGTTCTCGAGTTTAAATGTCAAGCTAATTCGAACAAGAGGTTTGATTTGAGTTATCACTATGATGCTAAATTAACAATTAAACTAGATTGAATCAAGGAAGGGAAACGTTAGGGAGTTGGGGATAGTCTAGGGAAATCGGGGGAAATGAACTACCATCTAGTAATCATGAATGATGTAATGAAATAGAACATAGGGGAATGAAAACTAATGACGTACTCGCCACCTCTCGGATAGAGCACGCGAAGCAACCTAGCCCATAGAAAGCTTTCGCATAGTCCTAAGCTAGACGAGCTTGCATATAATAGGAACTATCATTCACTTGCATGAATTAGGCTCACAATGTCTTGCCAAACCTAAATCATACATTCCAATCTAATTCAATCAACTAGTATTTGCAACTACTACTCAATTGATCATGGAAAATCCTAGCACTAAATCAATTTAATCACATCAATCATACATCAATCAAATCATCAAGTTCCCCTAATTAATCCCAAAGATTCTCCCCTTTCCCTAACCTAAATCTACTCACTAGCCATTCTAGAAATCAAGAAATCCATTAATTCTACACTAGCAAGCATGAAATTGAAGGATTAGGAAGAGAGAATCAAAGACTAGAACAATCAATTGAACAATCAACAAGAGAATTAAGGATTAAAGTAACTAAAGTAAAATCAAGAAGAATTCAAGAATGGAAGGAATTAAAGAACAATCAACAATCGCAACAAAAGAAAGAATTAAGAAATTGAATTGAATTGCACAAAATTAGAAGAAGAGTTTAGAGAATTACAAATTGATGCTTCAATGGAGGAGAGTTTCTCTCTCTAGAAATGTTGACAAACTAACTTTGAGAATCTAAAATTATCAACTAAAATTCTACTACTTAACAAAATAAACGAAAAATCTATTTATAAGTTTCCCCAAATAGAAGCCAAAATTCGTATAAAAGCAGCTCGCGCAGCCATTCGGTCGCACAGACCCTTTGTGCGACCGAACGTAAAAGAACCGTTCGAGCAAACACTGGGACCTGTGCGAGCGAAGGCAGCAAAGAACACTTCCTTCGTCATGTGCGACCAAACGAGGAACCCCTGTTCCGTCGAATGGGGTTTCTTTGGCTCATATCTCCTCTGCAGTATGATTCACCCGAACAAAAGGGGCTGTGTAGGCGCACAACTCTCGTGCGGTCGAGTAGAGAGCCTTGTGCGGTCGCATCCCAAATTAGAGACATTCTGATTCCAAAAATCAATCCTGTGCCACCGAACAACAAAGCACGTTCGATCGCACAAAACCGGTGCTGTCGAGTAGAAGACTGTGCGGTCGCATCCAAATTAGAGACATTCTGACTCCAAAAATCAATCCTGTGCGCCCGAACAACAGAGCACCTTCGACCGCAGAGAACTGGATATTCCTTGTGCCCATTTGCACTCCTCTGTTCGGGCGCACAAACCATCACTCGATCGCACAAGCCCTGTTTTGGCTTGATTCTACTTGTTTTCCATCACTTTTCATCATAATCACCTATAAAGCACAAGATGGAACGAAACTTATAAAATTCACACAAAAAGCTATAAAAACTATAAAAAAGTATAAAAACTAACATAAAATCCTAAGCTAAAAGCGACATAAATGTCGCTCATCAAACTCCCCCAACCTAAGCGTTTGCTAGTCTCTAGCAAACTAAACTCAACTAGGAAAGAAAGAGCAACAATTGGAATCCTAAAAACTGACAAAAACAAAAAAAAACAGCAAATCTAATCAAGGCAAGACTAAAAATGAAAAGCACAAACCAAGAAAAGAAAGAAAGAAAAGAAGAAGAACATAAAAGAGAAGAAAAGAAATTAAACTACAAAATCCAAGATAGGGCCTTTATTATGGAACGAGTATAAGAGAACACTAATATTACCAATCAAAAAATAAGTACACGCTAACTAATGTCCTAAATCGAGTGAAAGATTCAAGTTCCAAGCAAAGCGAACTAAGGGTGAACACTAATCAATTCTCCTTCAACCGAGCATACCACGTCAAATCTCTATATCTTTTCCACCCTTGAGAGTAACGTCTCGACACACCGGGAAGACACCGGAGAAAATAAGATGGGCTACCCGACATCTTAGCATGACAATCCCATTCCATAAACTTCACCAAATCCCCCCTCCACCGACAATGACTCAACTCTAAAGGGTCAAGAGGACTTTTTAGGGTGTAACGTAGGCTAGGGGTAAGGTGTGGAACAAATTTGGTAATTTGGTGCTCATACCTAAAGTGAAGCGCAATGATAGAACTCAACTCAAGCAAAACAAACCAAATACAAACTCATACCACTTATTTGGGGTACCCCCGAGCTTATTCAACAACGATTCTAAACTACAACTCTTTTTGCACTTTTCTTGATTTGATTTTCTCTTTTTTTTGTGTTTCAATTGAAACTTTTCTCATGCCTTGTTTTTCCCTATTTTTGGCTTTTTCAAAACTTTTATTTCTCATTTTTGCTTTTGCATCATTTATTCACTATATACAACACATTTCCCAAACTTTTCCATTCATACCAATAAACATCATTCCTCAAATATGCATAATCATTCAAAACTATCAAGCATCATAACACTAAGCTTCACTATCACTTCTAAGGGTGAAAACAAAACAAAGGCTATTAGGCTTGTATTGTGCTCATAAGAAATGAAGGGTCAAGGCTCAAATGGCTAGAAACATATGAGAAAAATAAAAAATAAAGTCCTAAACTAAAATGAAAAACAGTCACCGAAAGAAAGGCCTCTATCGTCCCCTAAAGTAGTTCGGTCGCGGTCTCGGGAAGGAAATAGTCAAATTCGGGAAGTAAGAAAGTCAATGCAAAGGATCCATGCCACTCAAAATATATGTATATGTGTTTAGGCTAATTTGAACATGAACCTCACATGGGAGCAAATACCACTCTCTCCAGTTTCAAATCACTAGAGAGATCAACACCATCTTACCACAAGCCAAGGGTTCAAGACGCATGCTACCCAAAGTTCTAACCAACTTCCTAAACACCAAATCCTAAATTCGACCCAAGACATTAAAAACCGTGTAAACATCTACCAATTGGGAATAAAAGCATTCTAGTCTACAAGTTCCAATTTTATTTGCCCAAATCAGGAATATTGCCTAAAAAAACCTAGAAAAACTTGCCTTGACAAAAGGAAAGGAAAAAGAAGAAAAATAAAGAAAAAGGAAGAGAATAAGAAAATACACCAAAAAGGAAAACAAAAAGAAACAAACAAAACAAACGAAAAGAAAAGAAACTAAAATCAAACTAAAATCAAACTAAAAACAAAGAAACTAACATATACAATGGTATGGTTTCCAAGACATGAGCATCACAAAAAGGCAACTACACAACAAAACTCCCCGCAAGCTAGAATCAGGCCATGTCCTCAAGGCCTAAAACTAAGCAAGGAGGGGCACAGCTACCCATCCAACCGAATGCCCCATATGCAAGATGCCCGTCCCAAAGAATGCATGTGAGATAGAAGGATATTACCGGAAATGTCGTGGGAGGAAGTCCCGCAAAAAACGGGTAAAAATCGAACAAACTCACCAAAGTATCGACGAACAAGGCATAGGTGGAAAGTGGGAACCCACATCAACGAAACCAAACCATAATCATGCAAAGAAGCCGCGGGGTGCTTCCTGGAAGCGCTCGTTCAACGTCATTAGCTTGACGAACCCCCCCAAATTCATGGGGGGTCCTTGAGGTCCAAGGTAGCAAAAGATCCAATAGAGTCTCCCAAGTAATAGTGTTTGAGCCGATGCCCATTCACTTTAAAGGACCCGGAATCATCATTCCGGATCTCGATAGCACCATGGGGGAAGACCCTAACAACATCGAACGGACCGCTCCACCGGGAACAACTTCAAGCGAGAGTTATAAAGGACGACCTTCTCCCCCTCCTTGAACTCTCTCTTCTCAATCTTGGTGTCATGATATTGTTTAGAACGTGCCTTGTAAATGCTCGCCGAGTCATAGGCATTCATGCGGAGCTCTTCTAACTCATGGAGATCGAGTAAGCGCCGCTCACCCGCACTAGTAAGCTCGAAATTCAAAGTTTTGATGGCCCACATGGCGTTGTGCTCAAGCTCCATTAGCAAGTGGCAATTCTTGCCATAAACAAGTTTGTAGGGAGTCATCCCAATTGGCGTCTTGAAAGCCGTTCTATACGCCCATAAGGCGTCATCAAGTTTGATTGACCAATCCTTGCGGTTCTTGGCAACCGACTTCTCCAAAATAGACTTAATCTCTCTATTGGTGACTTCCACTTGGCCGCTAGTTTAAGGATGATAGCCCACACCACCTTTGTGACGAACACAATACTTCCGCAAGAGAGCCTTGAACTTACCATGGGCAAAATGGGATCCCCCATCACTAATCAAAGCCCTAGGAACCCAAAAACGCGGAAAGATGATCTTCTTGAAGAGGTTGACTACAACTTTGTGATCATTAGTGGGAGATGCAATGGCTTCCGCCCACTTGGAAACATAGTCAACCGCTACAAGAATATAGAGGTTGCCATAAGAAGAAGGGAAGGGAACCATGAAGTTGATTCCCCACACATCGAACACCTCCAACTCTAAGATAGGATTTTATGGCATTTCATGTCTCTAGGAAATATTACCCGTTCTTTGACAACGATCACAAAACTTGACAAATGCCCAAGCATCCCGAAAAAGGGTAGGCCACCACAACATGCTTTGAAGAATCTTGGAAGCGGTTCTATCACCTCCCTTATGCCCACCACAAGGGGAGGAGTGGCACATACGAAGAACACTAGGGAACTCCTCAGCCGAAACACACCTCCTTAAAAGGCCATCCTGGCACCGTCTCAACAATGTGGGCTCATCCCAAATATAGCGCCTAGAATCATACTTCAACTTGCGGCGCTCTTGAGTTGTAAGGTCTTCGGGGATCGCCCCACAAGCCAAGTAATTCACTATGTCAACAAACCAAGGGAGTTGGGAACTCCCAACCATGTACAAGGTATCATCTCTCAAAGCATCTTCAATTGGGACATCATCTGGACTCACACTCCCAAGTTCTAGCCTAGATAGGTGGTCGGCCACCACATTCTCGGCTCCTTTTTTATATCTAATCTCAATGTCGAATTCTTGAAGGAGTAGCACCCAACGAATGAGTCTCGGTTTGGCCTCCTTTTTCTCCATAAGATAGCGAATAGCCGCATGATCCGTGTACACAATTGTCTTTGACCCTACCAAATAGGTCCTAAACTTTTCAAATGCATGCACAATGGCGAGAAATTCTTTCTTGGTCGTGCTGTAATTGGCTTGAGCTTGATTAAGAGTCTTTGACATATAATAGATCACATGTAGCTTTTTGTCCTTTCGTTGACCAAGAACTCCTCCAACCGAGAAATCACTTGCGTCGCACATCAACTCGAAAGGTAGAGCCCAATCCGGAGCTTGAACTATAGGAGTAGAAATAAGGGCACTCTTGATTGTGTTAAAGGCCTTGAGACATGCGGAATCAAAGTGAAAGTCACACTCCTTTTGGAGGAGGTTAGTGAGAGGTCGAGCAATCGAGGAAAAGTCTTTAATGAATCGCCTATAGAATCTGGCATGCCTAAGAAAGGACCGGATCCCCTTAACATTCACCGGGGGAGGCAACTTCTCTATGACTTCGATTTTTGCTCTATCTACCTCAATCCCATGATGAGAGACCTTGTGCCCTAGAACAATTCCTTCCTCCACCATGAAGTGGCATTTTTCCCAATTGAGCACCAAGTTGACTTTCTCACACCTCTCAAGGCACTTCCCATGATTGATGAGGCATTCATCATAGGTGGATCCTCCCACCGAAAAGTCATCCATGAACACCTCCATTTCTTCTTCGAGCATATCACCAAAAATACTCATCATACACCTTTGGAACGTCCCGGGGGCATTGCAAAGCCCGAATGGCATCCTCCTATAGGCAAAAGTCCCATAAGGGCAAGTAAATGTAGTTTTCTCTTGGTCTTCCGGGTTTATGGGGATTTAAAAGAACCCGAAATAACCATCAAGAAAGCTAAAATACCTTTTTTTGGTTAGAAGTTCAAGCATTTGATCAATAAATGGTAGAGGAAAGTGGTCTTTCTTAGTGGAAAGATTGAGTTGGCGATAGTCAATACACATGCGCCACCAGGTTACCGTCCGGGTGGAAATCAGCTCTCCATGTGAATTCTTGACTACCGTCATCCCACCCTTTTTTGGGACCACATGGACCGGGGATACCCATCGTCTATTAGAAATAGGATATATAATCTCGACCGCCAAAAGATTAATTATTTCCTTCTTAACCACCTCTCCCATAGGTGGATTAAGTTTTCTTTGCCTTTCACGATGTGGGACGGCATTGTCCTCAAGCTCTATATGATGCATGCAAAGGGTTGGGCTGACACCTTTCAAATCACCAATAGTGTAGCCCAAAGCCTTTTGATGATGTTTCAAGACATGAGTGAGATTGAGCACTTGCTCATCATCTAAAGAGGAATTGATAATCACTGGGTAAGAAGAGTTTGGACCGAGAAATGCGTACCTCAAGCTTGAAGGTAGAGGTTTTAGCTCTACCTTGGGAGCTTCCTTACCAATTCGGGTATCATCCAAAGCATCTTTCCCATCAAACATAAGCATGCATTGCTCGGGTGGAGCACAAGGGGATGGGGCATCCAAGAGCTCCTCGTAGTTAGCCACTTCAATCCCTATGTTACCTAAGCCATGTCTATTCAAAAGAACAAGCTCAAGTGGATCATTAGTGGTGAGCAAGTGCTCATGCATGTCATTCACTACGGGATCAAAAGAGTCCACCAAGAAACATTTCTCATTAGTGGAACTAGGATAACGCATGGCCTTATTCAAGTCAAAAAACAAACAATCCTTCCCAACTTTCAAAGTAATGTTCCCTTGCTTGACATCAATAATGTCCCCCGCCGTAGCCAAGAATGGGCGGCCTAGAATAATAGGGACATGCACGTACTCATCTATGTCTAGGACTACTAAATCGACGGGGATCACTAATCCACCAACTCTCAAGGGTACATCCTCAACCTTGCCAATAGGGTACTTGACCGAACGGTCGGCAAGTTGCAAGGTGATGTTAGTTGGGACAAGATCACCAACTTCAAACTTGGCGAACACCGAATAAGGCATTAGACTAACGCTAGCACCCAAATCACACAAGGAATTGCTTATTTCAAGCTCCTTTATAGCACAAGGGATAGAAAAACTACCGGGTCTTTGAGTTTGGGTGGCATTTGGTTAAGAATGATAGCACTACAACTTTCGGTGAGGTTCACCGTCTCCTTTACGTCGCAATCCCGCTTCCCACTCAAGATTTCCTTGAGAAACCTTGAGTAAGTAAGCATTTGTTTCAATGCGTCCGTAAAGGGGAGAGTGATGTGCAATTTTCGAAGAACATCAAGGAATTTTGAGAATTGCACATCTAACTTGTGCCTTATGAATCTTTGGGGATAGGGAAGTTTAGGAGTGGGGAGAGGTAGGAGAGTTGCCTCCTTTAGTATAGGAGTTTCACCTTCATCATTGATGGGAGGCTCCTCTTCTACCACATCATTGTCACTAGACTCAATGACTCCCTCTTGATCCTTCTCATTGGGCTTAGAAACCTTATTATCTCTAGGAACATCATCTAAAATCCTCCCATTCCTTGTCACTATGGCATTCAATTGCTTTGGAGGATGACTTTGGGGTGGGAGACTAGCATGCGCATGATGTTCCCTAATGGTATTTGCAAGTTGAGCTAATTGGTTTTCAATCATCTTCCATTGAGTGTTGGATTGTTTGAATCCATCCTCAAACTCGACATTCTTCTTGGCTTGCTGTAGACACCTACTTTTGTCCCCATTCCCGAAAGGGAAGGTTCGATGATGAAAACGTAAATCTCCACTTGACAACGCATCTCCTATAAAATAACGAATCTCGATCACCCCTTTTCATTTCACCCGAAACCTGCTATTTATAGAAACCTACTATTTATGGAAACCTGCTAAAAATAGTAACTGCCGTAATGGGTAGTTGTTAAAAGTGGCAAGTCATAAAAGATAGAAACCTGTCAGAATTAGGTGTTGCACTCCAACATAAATCCTTAATGAGATAGAAATTGCGAGAGAATCCTATTCCTAATACGATTCGAAAATAAGAGTTACGTATTAATTAAAATCATAACGAGCCTAGAGTTCGTAACGGGCCCAAACGCATCCCGTCACAAGGTTAATACGCATTAAAAGACTCAATTAAATCTCAAATACTCCGGATTCTAGGAATCCGAATCTGACTAAGAAAAAACAGCCCAGATCCTATTTTCAACGCCTGGCTCTGGGCACCGAAATCTTCGGCGCCCAGGCCTGGGCGCTGAAAATACCTGGTACGTGTTTTTTCCTAATTCCTCGTGGATTAGAGTTCTACAATTCTATATTTCCAAGAACTCTTTTCTACAAATAGGGCTTTAAGTTCGACCTGAAAAACAACAACACACAATTATTATTCTGAGTATTGACTCTAAACCCCTAAGCCTAAGCCGCACGCTGCAAAACTGATCACGCGTTGTGTCGCAATCGATCCATAAATCGAACAGAACGTATCCTGTCCCATAATTTGAGATTCGTTAAATAAAAGGAGAAATAGCAAAGTCAAAGTGGCTAGTTTTCTGAGAACCGTGACGCACCTCTCAAGGGTGCGTCGTAATGTGTCCATTTTCCATGGTTTAATTTCTTTCCTCGCCCTTTTATGAACTGTTAAACTAACTAAATCTGATTGTTCGATCACGCCTAATAAATATGATATTTTTTGGAAATTGGATTATCATGCTAGGTCCCTTAAAACAATCTAAATCAGATAATCGCGCTCGATCTAGTACTATATGTTGCATATTGTTTAAATCAACTCAGATTAGTTTAATAGTTAACGCATGTCCCTTCAATTATTTATGCTGAGCTAGTAAGGGTATCCTGCCTCTGGAGTTATCGAAGAGCGAGTACTCCTCTCGGTAGTTACAGTCCCCCGAACCCTCAATCTCTACCCTGCGGGTGTACGTTGAGCGATACCCACCACCAGGGATCACAAGGGAACCTACGACCGTCGTGGTCAAACATAATTGCACTCCCTTTATGTCACGATAACCGAGTTTTGTCAGTTTTTCTCATTGTCGTTAAAAACTGAATGGCGACTCCTATATTACTAGTCACTTGGGTGTAAACTCACAGGAAATCCAATTACACTTGATTTGACAAAAAGAAGTGTCACACCCACGAGGGACGAGGTCACGCATTAGCCTCGTGCTTTTTCGACCCCCTCACAGTGGCGACTCCACTGGGGATAGTGAACGAAATACTCGTGCTCGTAGGTAATCAAAATAGCCGAAGGGTGAAACGATCCTACCCTGCGTTTATTTCCCCATCAAGTTGGGACGACCTGAAAATCAGCATATTAATGTGAATGGACAGAACCGCATAACGAATCTTGGCTCCCTTGATGTTTCATCTCGGGAGTTGGGAGTAAGGATACCCATCGCCAACCGGGGGGTGCATACGCTTCGAATGTTGTCCACTCGGCACTTTCGCTAGTAGTACACCCGTCCCAAACCCAATCGCTCGCCCACTAGGTCCCTCTCGCCTGCATGCCCCCTTGGCTTGCACTTGCGGGTTGGCCTTCTGAGATGAAATTCGTCTGTTGAAAGCACTACCCCGACCGGGGCATGTGGTGGATCTGCGATAGAAGCGGTACCAAGCCAGGCGCAAATAACTACCCATAGAAGCCTATCATAAACTACATGACATATTATTATTGCCTCATGATGGAATGTTAGTTATGTGTAGCGAAATATATGATTGTGTGCGACAAACTATCCTAGAAAAACCAACGACCTTAAAAATTGCCCAAACATTCATAAACCAATTTGCCAAAGAGTTATACCGAAATACGTGTTCCGCAAACTCGAACGATCGCCACAAAAATAAGCGACGCTCGGGATGGCCGTAACGAATCCCACAAACGCTGCACAACGCGTAAAGGTCGTTATAAGGCAAGCACGCAAAATTGAAGTCGCAAAAACAAAAGTAGACGTAAACAGAAAACGAGAACCAGCGAGGGACGCATTTTCAACGCCCCTGGCTGGGCGCCAATATTTCTCACGCCCTACTCTGGGCGCTGAAGTTGTTGCCTGGCCTTTTGGTCAGGCACAGCAGCCTCGGTGCCCGCGTATTAAAATTACGTAGCAAAAAAACCTTTTCGTGAAAATTGCTGCAAGGGCGTATGAAAAGGCACTCGATTCTAAAAGCGACTAAAAAAAATAGTAATAAATAACTCTTTGTGTCGTTGTTAGGCCTCCTATGACGACAATGCTCGGCACCAAAACTGAGCATGCAAATTAAATGACCTTGAATGTCACATGGGCAAAGTATTCAAAAAATAATGTTCAAATGAAGTTTTCAAAGAAAAAATAATGTTCAAATGAAAAATAAGTAAATCCGAGTATAGACTAGGCTATGCCCAAAAGTACAATCTAAATCCTAAGTCTTAGTTGTCTTATCCATAGAATCGGTCCTAATGCTTGGTGTCGTTCTGCAAGTTAAAAGGTTAAACCATATTGAGTCTCCCTTCCTAACATTTAAATCAATGAGCACCCATATGTAATTGTCATCCCTTGCTAAGAATCCACGGCCTCAATACTCTCTCTCACCAATAAAAAGAATATATTATAGTATTTGCAAAATGGAAACAGTCACATTCTGAAAATCATTCCCCCATAGTCGTCGCACAAACCCCAAAGTGAACCTAAGGTGTCAATACCATTAGCAAAAAATTAATGGCCTCAAGGCTTATGATCACCATTGGGTCACGACTATCATAGTCCTCTCGAGCCACTCACTCCTTGAAATACTCCTAAGTACGGACTAAAATATTTTCCATGAATGCGACATAAAAAACCATGAAAATACCCAAATCGGCATGCCATAAGGCTAACATTGGGGTAAAGCAATACACACTAAGAGAGAAGCCGCACTAATGATTCTAGTCTTGCAAAAATAAAAATTCGATCTCCCCAATTAACTACCTTGCCAACATTAAGCAAAATGGCGCATGACAAATGAACACCCAAGGGTTAAAATCTAAAGTGTCAACCAATGAAAGTTATGGTCCAGTTAGCCTAAGTCTGAGAGTTGCTTGGTCAAGTATTATAGGCTTACGCCACGTCATTATTTTGAGTCTAGACCACCTCCTTATATTCATACACGGGTTATAATCAGAAAGATTAATGAAAGTTTGAGTCTAAATCACAACATCCAATTAAATCTCGAAAACTGGAATCTGAAAAGAAGCAAAAAAATATTTTTCGATGTAATTCTTTCGTTAAATTTCAATAAGGTAAAAATAACATTTTGAATCTACGCTATTTGTACATTTTAAGAAACGACTAAATACGCTTGCAAAGTAAGACAATTTAAAAGGTCCACCCTAGGCCTACTAAAATTAAAGGTCCACCCTAGGCCCACTAAAGTTAAAGGTCCACTATAGGCCTACCAAACGAGGCTCACTCAGTCTCGCCTCGTGACTCAAAGACCACAACCATATACCTTTTAGCCCAAAAAAAAAAAAAAAATTTGTTGGGGAGAAATCCCATGCAAAAGGAAAAAATAGAAAGAGAAAAGGGAGAGCGAAAAGAGCGAGCCATGAAATACTTAAAGAGAGAGAGAAAAGGAAGAGCGAAAAGAGCGATCCATGAAATACTTAGCCCGTACCTCCCAAAGTGTGGAATTTACCCAAGTAAACGAAGGGAAAGAATTGAGTCAACCAATCCAAATCATATCACAAAAAAATATACATAAAGTTCTACGATGTCTACCCTTTCCAATCCTTATGTTCTTAGACGCCTTCGCTCTGGGGCCCCTGTTCAGCTCATTTAACCCATCCATGTTCTCATCGCCATAACCCAAGAAACCCTTACCTCGACTCTTGTTCTTGAACTTGTTGTCAACTGCAAACCACGTACGGTCATTGACAAGTGCGTCATGCCCATCATTTCCAAAGCACAAACCTTCTCTTACACCACCATTAGCATAATGACCATATAACTTGTTTGGATACATCCTGTTGATATACCCTTGAGCCGTCCCCATGCTATTCATTGGCCCTGGTTGATGTAATCCTCATGCTCGACTAATACCTATACAACTTATCCTATCTCATTCAACCCATCTTTCAAGCCGTCTTGAGTCACAAATAAAAAAAGACAAATGAAAAGTACATTCTACGCTCAACGTAAAAATAAAAAAAATAAAAATGTGAATAATAAAAAAGGAACTTTGCAAAGCGCCTCTAAAGTTAGTCTAAAAAGAAAAAGAAGCATTTTAGCGCACCAAAAAAGATCCGCTCAGGAATCATTTTCAGCGCCCCAGCCTGGGCGCTTAATCTCTCTGCTTGCTAAAATTTGTCCAGAAGTGCTCGTCATTTTATCCGCACATACACGGAACAATAACGAACACTTCGAGGGGTACAGCACGTATTCAGATATACGTACCAAAAAACACATGAAAAGATTTTTGTGCAAATACATGTACTCAAAAAAATATATAAAACAAATTTTTGGCTTACGGCAAGGCAGCAGATTAAAATAATAATAAACTTCACTTATTCTACCGTTTCAAATAATACGTTTCCACCTCAGAACGTACTTGTTTAAAATCGGCATTCTAAGAAACCATTTTCTAGGCTAAGAACTACGCAAGACCTGATTCCAAATTAAATCTATTTAAAGCGGATACGTAGGCAATCCATGATTCGGTCCAACCGATATTAAAGCGTATAGAAAAACAAGAATAAAAATAGAAGTCCCTTGTTGAAATTTAATTACTTGCAATCCAAGTCGAAAGAAAAATTGAAAGCACGAAGAAGAATCCAAGTCATAAAGATGCCAAAATAAACACACATCGAAAAATAATGAGGGCACGTACCCTTGCCAGAAGGAGCACTCACACTCCTAGGCACTTAGCCAAGACTCAAAAAGATCGCTTTGCCTCAATTGAATGGGGGCTAACGCAAGCGTCCATGACCTCTAAGTACTCGACTTGACCCTCCCTAAAGCGAACTAACTCACTTAAAGACTTTCTTTCACCACTAGACATAGTCGTTCGCTTAAAGACCTTCTTTCACCACTAGACACAGTCATAATCGCCAACAAGTAGTAAAGGCAGTAAGCTTGCAATAAAGAGGATTGTTCTACGGCGTCGCCCCATCGTTCCTTCGAGCTCAGGGCACCCGTTCATGGTAACTCAAATGCTCGCGAATCCCCTTTTTTTTAAAAAAAATCAGACATTGTCAATAGGACTTGGCACTTAACCAAGGCTCACTCTACTCAGACATATGACACGGGCATCTAAAATCGAAATCTGAAACATCATTAATAGGAAAACATAAAAGCAACTGGGGGCTAAAAAATTGAAATGAAAGAGCTAAGGAAAGAACTAAGTATACCTTGACCTTTTGTGCAGACATACACCAAGTAAATCTAAGTCAATTTGAAAACGGTTTATATTCCCGCGATTCTGGAAAAGATGGCCTTAAAAGCCCAAAGCATATGCCAAACGGGAACAAGTATATCTTGACGCCTACACCCTGGCTTCCAGCAAATCCTTAGACAGCATTCCAAAAATCGTAACAGTATTTTGATTCATTCATGTAATCTTGTACGAACCCTTCTATAAGTCAACTTACTTAGGACACCTCGGATTGTACACAGTAGGACTCGGATTTCAAATAATTTTCAAAGACTTCTTCGAACATAATAAAGTGTCATTGGTTTAATCTAAGTATGCGTTTATCTAGATGTTGCAAGTGATTCAAAAGATATTGCTAAATATGATTATGGGTAAAGAAAGGCACCTAGCCTTTGGTCAAGGCACACTTCAACATGTGACTACCTTGACCATGGCAATGTCGCATAATACGACATTTACAAGAGAAATAGCGAATCACTACTCGAACGTACCTCGCACTAAACGAGTCTGGTTCAAACTATTCATGATCCATGTCACCATGAACGCATAAAAACGTATGCCAAGCATTATAGCACCAAGCCAATCCCGTAGCTACAATTGGGGGCTTGAGAAAAACACTCTAAAACTGGTCGGAATGACGATTTTATCGCAAATTCTCGACGCTAATGCTATACATATGTCATAGGGGCACAATCCTAAGCTTTAATCGCGTAAAACGAACCTTAGAATGGCTACAACCCCTCCCAAATTCTAAGCGCTACTTAGAATATATAAAGTCACCCCACTAACAAGGGTAACTGAAAATCGCGAGTCACCAAAACTCCGATCAAGCTACTGCACATAACGCTCGCCCTACAAGCGCCCGTTACACAGTCTACGTCGTTCCAAAGCAAAAGAGAAAGAAAAATCAAGGATAAAAAAAAAACATCTATGAATCCTCGCATCGAACGAAGTAATAAGCCGTGCAAACCCACGCAGGAGGTGCTACACTTGTTCGAGCACCTGAACGTGGCGTAATGAAGTACTCCAATGCCAAAAATAATAATGATACCCCAACACCTGGAGAAATGTTCTAAGACACCTGTTAGGCCACACAAGCCTACGTCGCACCATAAGTTAAACCATCCCACGGTACAAGTCTAAAAAAAGAGTAAGGCATATTGCACTAATGTAGGCATGACCAAGAGCATGTGTAAAAGAGGCAAAGACTACTTATCGCCCAAATTCAAAATGCAAGCCACATGACTTCTACATTAAGGATTAAAGGTAGTGTAGACACCTACTTTTGTCCCCGTTCCCACAAGGGAAAGGTTCGATGATGAAAGCATAAAAACTCCACTTGACAACGCATCTCCTATAAAATAAACGAATCTCGATTCCCCATTTCATTTCACCCGAAACCTGCTATTTATGGAAACCTGCTAAAAATAGTAACTGCCGTAAAAGGTAGCTTCTAAAAGTGGCAAATCATAAAAGATAGAAACCTGTCAGAATTAGATGTTTCACTCCAACATAAATCCTGAATGAGATAGAAAACCGCGAGAATCCTATTCCTAATAGGTTTCAGAAATAAGAGTTACGTATTAATCAAAATCCTAACGAGCCTAGAGTTCGTAACGGGCCCAGACGCATTCCGTCATGAAATTGATACGCGCTAAAAGACTCAAATTAATCTCAAACTCTACGGATTCCTAAAATCCGAATCATACTAAACAAAACTGCCCAGATCCTATTTTCAACGCCTGGCTCTGGGCGCTGAAAGTACCTGGGTACGTCTCTTTTCTTAATTCTTTGCGGATTAGAACTCTGCAATTCTATCTTTCCACGAACTCTTCCCTATAAATAGGCCCCTAGTTTCGACGTGAGACAACACACAACAACACATAATACATTCTGAGTATTGACTCTAAACCCCTTAGCCTAAGCCTCTCGCTGCGAAACTGTTCACGCGTTCTGTCGCAATAAATCGAACAGAACGTATCCTGTCCCATAATTGAGATTCGGTAAATAAAAAGGAGAAATAGCAAAGTCAAAGTGGTTAGTTTTCTGAGAACCGTGACGCACCTCTCAAGGGTGCGTCGTAATGTGTCCCTTTTCGATGATTTAACTGCTTTCCTCGCCCTTTTTATGAACTGTTAAACTAACCTAATATGATTGTTCTATCACGCCTAACAAATATAATATTTTTGGGAAATCGGATTATCATTCTAGGTCCCTTAATGCTATTTAAATCAGATAATCACGATCGAATTAGTATTATATGTTGCATATTGCTAAAATCAATTCAGATTAGTTTAATAGTTAACGCATGTCCCTTCAATTATTTATGCTGAGCTAGTAAGGATATCCTGCCTCTGGAGTTATCGACGAGAGAATTACTCCTCTCGGTAGTTACAGTCCCCCGAACCCTCAATCTCTACCTTGCGGGTGTATATTGAGAGATCCCCACACCAGGGATCACAAGGGAACCTACGGCCGTCGTGGTCAAACATAATTGCACTCCCTTTATGTCACGATAACCGGGTTTTGTCAGTTTTTCTCATTGTCGTTAAAAACTGAATGGCGACTCCTATATTACTAGTCAATTGGGTGTATACTCACAGGAAATCCAATTACACTTGATTGAATAAAAAGAATCGTCACACCCACGAGGGACAGGTCACGCATTAGCCTCACGCTTTTTCGACCCCCTCACAGTGGCGACTCCACTGGGGATAGTGAAGGAAATACTCGTGCTTGTAGGTAATCAAAATAGCCGAAGGGTGAAACGATCCTACCCCGCGTTTATTTCCCCATCAAGTTGGGACGACCTGAAAATCAACATATTAATGTGAACGGGCAGAACCGCATAACGAATCTCGGCTCCCTCGGGAGTTGGGACTAAGGATACCTTTTTTCGCCAATAGGGGGGTGCATACGCCGCGCATGTTTCCCACTCGGTACTTGTGCTGGAAGTACACCTATCCCGAACCCAATCGCTCGCCCATTAGGTCCCTCTAGCCTGCATGCCCCCTTGGCTTGCACTTGCGGGTTGGCCTCTTGAGCGAAATTCGTCTGTTGAAGACACTACCTCGATCGGGGCATGTGTTGGATCTACGATAGAAGCGGTGCCAAGCCAGGCGCAAATACTACCCATAGAAGCCTATCATAAACTACGTGGCATATTTAATTTTCAAATCCATGTTTGTAATGTAGTTATGTGTAGCGAAATATGTGATTGTGTGTGACAAACTATCCTAGAAAACCAATGACCTTAAAAATTGCCCAAACATTCATAGACTAATTTGCCAAAGAGTTATACCGAAACACGTGTTCCGCAAACCCGAATGATCTCCACAAAATAAGCGACGCTCGGGATGGCCTGTAACGAATCCCACAAACGCTGTTACGCGTAAAGGACGTTATTAGGCAAGCACGCAAATCGAAGTCGCATAAACAGAAAACAGAAAACGAGAACCAGCCAGGGACGCATTTTCAACGCCCCTGGCTGGGCGCCAAAATTTCTCACGCCCACTGCTGGGCGCTGAAGTTGCTGCTTGGCTTTCTGGTCAGGCGCAGCAGCCTCGGTGCCCAAGCAAAAAGAAAGTACGTAGCACAAAAAATGTTCATCAAAAGAATTGTTACGAGGGCGTAAGAAAAGCACTCGACTTCAAAAGGCGACTCGCGAAAAATTAATAACTCTTTGTGTCGTCTTTAGGCCTCCTACGACGGCAATGCTCGGCACTAAAACCGAACATGCTAAAAACTATGAATGTCACACAGGAAAGTGTTTCGAAAATCCAAAGAATGACCAAAATAAAAAAAAAAACCCCCAAAAAAGTGTACCGACAGAAGAAAGAGCGAAAAGAAAACACCAATTTAGAGAGTCGAAGTCTAGACTAAGTAATGCTTGAAACTTTGGGAACCTAAACTTTAGCTTATCTTATGCCTAGGACTGGTCCTGCCACTTGGTGCCGATCAGGGAATCAACGGCTAGTGCGTCTCGAAGATACATCACCAACACCAGGTTTAGTAACTCCAAGCTCCGTCCGTCGTCCCTCATTTCAAGGATCTCCGCTTCCCCAACCTCGATTCGCACCTCCAAACATGTCCATCGAAGATTTGCGAGACCAGATGTTCCAAATAACCCAACTCATGGGCCAACTGAAAATGGAAAACGAAGCCTTAGCGGCTGCGAAAGCCAAAAATGACCTCGAAAACGAGAAGAGGATTGAAAAAATGGTCCTACAGCAAACCATGGGGAGCAAATACTTCTCCCTCGAGCCTGAACCTTTTTCTGGCAAATTACCAGAAAAGTTCAGTTCATCTGACTTACCAAAGTTCAAGGCCACGGACAACCCCCGTGATCATCTACTGACCTTTGTGAATACCATGAACTTGAAAGGCGTGGACAAGTCCATGTACCTACCTGCCTTTCCTTTGTCCTTGGAACCTGTGCCGCTCAAATGGTACTATCACCAGGACCCTAAGCTCTTCCCCACTTGGGAAGACTTTGTCAATGTCTTCATCAAGCAATACTCGTCGAACATGGATTTCCAAGTCACCATGCGCGAGCTGGAAGTTCTCTTCCAAAAGAAAAATGAGGGTTTCACAACCTACTTTGCTAGATGGAGGGACCAGGCGGCCCAGCTAATTAATAGGCCTCCCGAAACAGAATTGGTCCAAAAATTCATCGACAACTTGGACCCTGCTTACAGACAACACCTTAGATACCTGGGGACTCGACACTTTCAAAAGGGTTTATGATGTGGGAATAAAAATCGAGGACGACCTCGCCAAAACCATACAGAGGAAACCTGCATATAAGACCAACACCTATAATCGGGGTAACACATCCCAAGCCCAAGAAGTCCATGCTGTAGAAGAGGCTCCCGCCCGAAGATACCCTGTAAGATGGGTCCGAGACCGAAAGTTTGCCCCACTCGGGTCAACTTTGGTACAAGCCTTTGAAAGACTAACCAACCAAGGAAAGTTGAGACCTATAGGCCCCACCCGTGACCCTCCTGTCAAAAACAAATATTGGGTCAAAGGTACTTACTGCAAATTCCATCAAGGAAATGGGCATGACACTGAAAACTGTTGGAATCTAAAACATACGATCCAGGACATGATAGAGGATGAAGTAATACCTCTCCCTAACGTTGGCAAACCCAACAACAACAAGAGCCCACTTGGCTCTTGTCACATCTCTCTCGACCAACCAGAGAATTTCGACCCCACGGTGTATATTACACCTCAAGGTGCACCACTCGCTGTGGTACCTATGGATCGAATCGAGGGGGAAGTGTGCGGTGTGTGGAACGATGATGCTGAAGATATTTACCTATCTCAAGTGTCGGGCCAGGACCTCTTCACTGAAACTTGGCCCGGGTATGCTCTCATTGACACCACCCCTCAGGAGTCCGAGGTCGACAACCTCACCCGATCCGGAAGGATATATCAACCGGATATTCACCCACCTCCTATGGACGACATCCCGGTTAGGCAAACTCCTGAGAACGGGCGGCACGCCACCGTCGCGTAAGTCACTGAAAATCCTCTCTTGAAACAACTGAAAAGAACCCAGGCTGAGATTACCATCTGGGATCTTATGTGTACTTCAAAGGAACATCGCGAAAAGCTTATTCGCTCACTTGACCTCATCTCAGTACCCACAGATATCACACCTGACTCATTGGTTAGCCATGTCACGAGAGATGTCTGAACTTGTTGCAGCGTACAATGTTTGCTGGAAAAAGTACTTTTTTGCAGCGTACATTCAAATGTACGCTGCAACAAGTGTCAAAATGTTGGCAAAAATATTGACTTGTTGCAGCGTACAAAGTCGTGTACGCTGCAAAAGACTCCACTTGTTGCAGGGTACATCTATTTGTACGCTGCAACAAGTCTGGAATTTTGCCAAATTTTTTACCCTTGTTGCAGCGTACACATATATATGTACGCTGCAACAAAGCACTTTTGGCGGGAAAATTCTAATTTTTTTTAGGGATACCTAGAGTGCCTTGCACCAAATATAGAAACCTGTCAAAATAATAATAGAATATCGCAACCGGTATAACAAATATAAAAATAATAACTGGTGTTTTGTATACCAAATATCCCAAAACAAAGTGCATGTAGTACATTTAAATATTTGTACGTTCCAATTTCAACGTACGCATACATTTTAATATAAAAGATTGTTCTATAACATCTAAGCCAACTCGATCAAACGCGCTTAGGTCGATAATAAATACTTGCTGGTAAAAAACTTAGCCCATTGCTCAAGAACCACATCAATTTCCTTACTAGCATAATGCGCATTCCTCGTAGTATAGACCTTCAAAAACAAAAATTTAATGGGAGCATTAGATTAAATGTCATATTAGTCTAAATATGACCTATAACGACCTAATAAGACTTAAATGTGCATAAATAGGTTGGAATGAGTATTGAAAACTTTAAAACTAAGTATATTAATAATGTAATAAGTTTGAAATAAGTCATTAGTTTCTTTAGTTCAAAGCTGGGAACAAAAATGTTATTTTAGTCTAAATATGACCTATAACGGCCCAAGAAGTCTCGAATGTGCATAATAGATAGGATTGAGTCTTGAAAATTTAAAAATAATCATATGAATCATGTAATAAGTTTGAAATTAGTTTTTAAGTTCGTTAATTCAAAGTTGGGAGCGACAATGTCATTTTAGCCTAAATATGACCTATAACGGCCAAAGAAGTCTCGAATGTGCATAAATAGATTGGATTAAGTCTTGGAAAATTAAAACAAATCATATGAATCATGTATTAAAGTTTAACATGAGTTTTTAGGTTCGTTAGTTCAAAGTTGAGAACGAAAATGTCATTTTAGCCTAAATATTACCTATAACGGCCTAATGAGCCATAAAAGTGCATAGATAGATTGGAATGAGTGTTGGAAACTTAAAACTAATCATGTAAAATGTTTAAAATGAGTCCTTATGTTCTTTAGTTCACAGATGGGAGCGAAAATGCCTTATTTTAGCCTAAATATGACCTATAACGATCAAACAAGTCTCAAATGTGCATAAATAGATTGGATTCAGTCTTGGAAACTTAAAACTAGTCATATGAATTATGTAATAAGTTTGAAATGAGTTCTTAAGTTCGTTAGTTCAAAGTTGTGAGGGAAAATGTAATTTTAGCCTAAATTAATATGAACTATAACGGCCAAACAAGTCTCAAATGTACATTAATAGATTGGATTGAGTCTTAAAAAGTTCAAAATAATCATATGAATCATGTAGTAAGTTTGAAATGAGTTTTTAGGCTCGTTAGTTTAAAGTTGGGAGCAAAAATGTCATTTTATTCTAAATATGACCTATAATGGCCAAACAAGTCTCAAATGTGCATAAATAGATTGGAAAGAGCCTTGGAAACTTAAAACTAAGCAAATTAAAAATGTAAAGGGTTTAAAATGAGTCTTTAGGTTCTTCATTTCAAAGTTAGGAGCGAAAATGTCTCATTTTAGCCTAAATATGACCTATAATGGCCAAACAAGTCTCAAATGTTCATAAATAGATTGGATTGAGTCTTGGAAAGTTAAAACTAATCATACGAATCTTGCAGTAAGTTTGAAATGAGTTCTTAGGTTCGTTAGTTCAAAGTTGGGAGCGAAAATGCCTCATTTTAGCCTAAGTATGATCTATAACGACCAAACAAGTCTCAAATGTGCATAAATAGATTGGATTGAGTCTTGAAAAATTAAAAATAATCATATGAATCATGTAGTAAGTTCGAAATGAGTTTTTAGGTACGTTAGTTCAAAGTTGGGAGCGAAAAAGTCATATTAGCCTAAATATGACCAATAACAGCCAAAAAAGTCTCAAATGTGCATAAATAGATGGATTGAGTCTTGAAAAATTAAAAATAATTATATGAATCATGTAGTAAGTTTGAGATGAGTTTTTAGGTACGTTAGTTCAAAGTTGGGAGCGAAAAGGTCATATTAGCCTAAATATGACCTATAATGGCCAAACAAGTCTCAAATGTGCATAAGTAGATTGGATTGAGTCTTCGAAAGTTAAAACTAATCATATGAATCATGTAGTAAGTTTGAAATAAGTTCTTAGGTTCGTTAGTTCAAAGTTGGGAGCGAAAATGCCTCATTTTAGCCTAAGTATGATCTATAAGGACCAAACAAGTCTCAAATGTGCATAAATAGATTGGATTGAGTCTTGAAAAATTAAAAATAATCATATGAATCATGTAGTAAGTTTGAAATGAGTTTTTAGGTACGTTAGTTCAAAGTTGGGAGCGAAAATGTCATATTAGCCTAAATATGACCAATAACGGCCAAACAAGTCTCAAATGTGCATAAATAGATGGATTGAGTCTTGAAAAATTAAAAATAATCATATGAATCATGTAGTAAGTTTGAGATGAGTTTTTAGGTACGTTAGTTCAAAGTTGGGAGCGAAAATGTCATATTAGCCTAAATATGACCTATAATGGCCAAACAAGTCTCAAATGTGCATAAATAGATTGGATTGAGTCTTCGAAAGTTAAAACTAATCATATGAATCATGTAGTAAGTTTGAAATAAGTTCTTAGGTTCGTTAGTTCAAAGTTGGGAGCGAAAATGCCTCATTTTAGCCTAAAAAGACCTATAACGACCAAACAAGTCTCAAACGTGCATAAATTCATTGGATTGAGTCTTGAAAAATTAAAAATAATCATATGAATCAGGTATTAAGTTTGAAATGAGTTTTTAGGTACGTTGTATTAGGTATTTGAGAAAAAAGAGCTAAAATGTTCTTGAATTAGAAACTCTGAAAAGAAATAATGCCTTGAAGTGGTATAGTTAAGAAGTAAAACCTTTATTTAGCAGTGCGTCATTTCAGGAACATAGATGATTTGTTCCACTCCGAAATAAACCAGTACTTGAGCAGCCTCCATAATTGCCCGATTATTGTAGCTAGAAATCAAAATCCAAAGTAAACAAACCACATAATATACACACTGGATGTAATATAGAAGGTTATTATTAAGAGTAGTATACCGCATAAGTTAGTACTCCGTATTTTCATTGTATTCTGTTTCAGATGTTATATTCCGCTTACATAAACAGAATTAACCTTTCAAGTAGTTCAGATGAACTTCGATGAATGAGGAAGGAGGTTCAACGAGCAATCAATGGAGGGAACAGACAACCACAAACCCCACAGAGAAAAAAAAAATGAGCCTACAAGAACAATGTTAAACACAAGAATATAATACCTGAGATGCATTCAACTCTGGAAGACCTGGAGCGCCAAATCGATGAGGCAAAGTATTTCAAACCACCTGCATCTCGACTTCATGTCCCAACAAATGGTGATAAATATACCTGTACCAATTTACAGACTTAAAATATCAAGCAACAAAGTGAAAAGGAATACAATGCTTATAATTGCATGGAAATGCTGACATAAAGAGATGTAAAAGAATAACTAGTATTTTACAAATTACGACAACTATCAATACATCTTGTTCTCAAAGATCAACTGTAGTTGACAATAAAATCATGTAAATATGGGATAGTCAAACTATAAAAGCAAAAAATTAAACAGGAGGGGCAAAAATTGCGTAAAAATCTAATCACATGGCGATTTAAGGTCTACTTGAAATCTAAATCTCACATCATATATGAAGTATATATGTTTTAGAATCCCTCAAGTTCATCTCATGTAATTGTTCCACTGTGAGTAGGGTAAAATTTCAGCATCTCTAGAGTATAGGACGCCTATACTCGGCGAAGGTAGCACACAAGTCATGTATGACTAGTTTAGTTTAGTCCTAGCATTGTTGAGGCCACTGTTGGCTTTGTGTCTCAACTCGTGCTCGTTCCTTATTGAACCATTTGGACTCCCTGAATCATCATGCCATCTACCATGCCAAAGGATCGGAAAACAGAAATCAATCATTGAATAAAAGGAGAAAGTGGAAGTTTTGAACATTAACAAAATAGTTAACGAGGAAAAGATGAATTTGATCAGGATTGAGAGATTACGCTAAGCGAAGCATGATAGGAGCACATTGCTTGGTAAAGATGAGAACACGGAGATGTCTTCGAGTTCTCTCAATTTCCTTCAAATATTCTGCATTCACCAACCTGTATAAACTTTGTAGCGAAAATATAAGTTTAGCCTTGATTATTTTGCTAAAAGTAAGAGGGCCTGTTTAATTGATTGTCTATTTTACATATTCAGTAAATGTGACAAGAAAGCTCAACATGTACAAGTTATCCTCAATAGTTACATTTCAGTCTAGCCCTAAGTTGACATGCCTGCATGTATCTTTCATTTTTTAGGCTTTCGTAGCAGAGCAGGGTGGGTGAACATCATCTTGTGTGACTCCGCATAGTAAGCGAAGAACACCTTTTCATCCTGACAATTTAATACGGAGTAGACAACTACTCTTTGGTCAGTTCGTTACTTGACAAACAAATTAAATGTTTGATAATTAAGTAGTTTATTCAAAGATTGTTAGTATTCACTTTTCCCTTTAATTAAGCACTGTTAGTGGTTTTCTATTTTTTTAGTAGCAGTGTGTTTTGTACGTGAGATATTTCTTGCCCACTTTCCTTCCCTTTATCTTAAGAGCATTGCATCAAGAAAGAAGTAACCTAAGCTTGTGCAAATTTTCAGTGCTAATAGCCAAATATTGTAATATGAATTGACACACAACAACGCAAATTCGATGGAATCCCTTTTTCACAAGATTTTACTATCAACACAAGCAACACTCAGCTTCATAATTAGTTCTATTTGACTTATCAAGTTACATCCAGCCAGATGTTCTTAAGGCCTCATGAAATTAATGTCTTACAAAATAATCAACATCTTAACTATCCACATTCTTCAATCACCGTGTGGAACTTCTCCAAAGATTCACATACAAAACTGACAAGTTACTCTTGGAAAACAAAGGCAGAAATAGTGAACATATGAGTATATATCCTAGCTTGTAATAGCACCCAACACACCCACAATAGGATGAGCCATCCACCTCAATGACAAAAGGGTACACCATTCGATTTCAATCATAAACTCTTGATGTTGTTGATTTCTAGCTACTTGGGAAACTACTACAAGTCTACAGATCAAGCATGCACCTTTGCAACCTAATCATGTGAATTGCTAAAAACTAATTGAACAACAACCAAAAAAAAATCAAAAAAAAATATAAATTGAACAAAACCCTAATCCGAAATCGGAAATACAGCTGGGAAGATAATTACTTACTGGTTGTGGCGAGGAGAGTAACGGCCGAGCAAGCACCGGAACAAGGACGCGACGGGGGGACGCTGAACCCCTGGCCGACCAAGCTGATCGAGTTTTCAGCGACTGAAACGTCACCCACCAGAGAGGACAGCGACGGGGGAGATGAGGCGAGAACAGACACCACCGGAGAGGACATCGAGGCAGAGCCGAGCAAGGGCGGAATTCGACGGCGACGCAGGGCCGAACAAGGGCTGCAGTTCGACGGCTTGTTCTCAAAAATATGGAGATGTTTGGAGAGTTGGAGTTGAGCGGGGAAATGAGTTCTAAAATTTTGAGATATTTTGGAGTATTTTGAATTGCAGGGTATTTTGAAACACGGAGCCCGCAACAAATTTTGAGAAATGGGCTAACTTATTTTGAAACACGGATCAGGACCTGTTGCAGGGTACAATAGCATGTACGCTGCAACAGAGTATGAATATTGCTGCGGGCTTTAATTTTGTACGCTGCAATAAACTATTTCGCAGCGAACAATAAAAATGTACGCTGCGGTAACCCTTTAAAGGGTTTGACCCGCGTTGACCGACGGGTTGTTGAAGCGTATTAATACTTGTACGCTGCAACTAGGGGGTTGCAACAGGGGTTTTTTCTACTAGTGTCGTCACCTCGGTCCAAGTGCGAAGTGAGTGGGGATTGACCTCCTTGTCAAGCCAATCACTTGCTCGTCCAAGTAGAGAGAACCGAAACAATGTCAACCTCACGTAATCCGATGTGACACCATTGTGCTTGATTGTGTCACAATAGTGCTCGAATTGTTTGAGATGTTCGTGTGGTGATTCATTACTCTTCCCACAAAAGGGGTGGCTTTGGACCAAATTGATCAAGGCGGGTTTGATCTCAAAGTTATTGGCATTTGTTGTTGGGGCTTGAATACCGCATGTAGCTTCGAATGCCCCCGGTATTCCCAAGTTCTTAACCGGGAGCGCCATATTCTCAAAAATCTGCTCAGTCTCTTGTTGTTCCTCACCAACACTCGACGATTCGAATCTGTTATGGCTTGATGAGCTAGATCGTACACGCCTTAGTCTCCTAAGTGTCCTCTCCAATTCGAGGTCAAGAGGATGGAGGGTCCTTCGACGAGCACGCCCCCTAACAAGCATACAAACTCAAGAAAACCGTGAGCAATGCCAAGGAAAAAGAAAGCTAAGCTAAATTGCAATGTTTTTGTATTTTCTAATGATGAACTAGTCTCAACTTAAACTCAAAAAACAACAACCGTTCCCCGTCAACAGCGCCATTTTGATAGGATGTTTTTCCGTCGTTGAAACATCAACGCCTCAATCAAACAAAATTTATAGAAAAGTTAGACTAACCAACTATATGAACTATAGTGGCAAGTAAAGGGATCGTCCGAAAGAAACGATGGTTCTCAAGTTTAAATGTCAAGCTAATTCGAACAAGAGGTTTGATTTGAGTTATCACTATGAAGCTAAACTAACAATTAAACTAGATTGAATCAAGGAAGGGAAACGTTAAGGAGTTGGAGATAGTCTAGGAAAATCGGGGGATATGAACTACCATCTAGTAATCATGAATGATGTAATGAAATAGCACATAGGGGAATGAAAACTAAAGACGTACTCGCCACCTCTCTGATAGAGCACGCAAAGCAACCTAGCCTATAGAAAAGCTTTCGCATAGTCCTAAGCTAGACGAGCTTGCATATAATAGGAACTATCATTCACTTGCATGAATTAGGCTCACAATGTCTTGCCATACCTAAATCATACATTCCAATCTAATTCAATCAACTAGTATTTGAAACTACTACTCAATTGATCATGGAAAATCCTAGCACTAAATCAATTTAATCACATCAATCATTCATCAATCAAATCATCAAGTTCCCCTAATTAAGCCCCTAGATTCTCCCCTTTCCCTAACCTAAATATACTCACTAGCCATTCTAGAAATCAAGAAATCCATTAATTCTACACTAGCAAGCATGAAATTGAAGGATTAGGAAGAGAGAATCAAAGACTAGAACAATCAATTGAACAATCAACAAGAGAATTAAGGATCAAAGTAACTAAAGTAAAATCAAGAAGAATTCAAGAATTGAAGGAATTAAAGAACATTCAACAATCGCAACAAAAGCAAGAATTAAGAAATTGAATTGAATTGCACAAAATTAGAAGAAGAGTTTAGAGAATTACAAATTGATGCTTCAATGGAGGAGAGTTTCTCTCTCTAGAAATGCTGAAAAACTAACTTTGAGAATCTAAAATTATCAACTAAAATTCTACTACTTAACAAAATAAACGAAAAATCTATTTATAAGTTTCCCCAAATAGAAGCCAAAATTACCGGAAAAGAGCAGCCTGCGCAGAAATATTGCCGGAAATGGAAATATTACCGGAATCGGAAATGTTGTCGGAATAGGAAATTATTTCCGGAATCGAAAATATTAACGGAAACGTAAATATTTGTTCGAAACGGAAATGAATTCCGGAATCGAAAAACAAATCGGAAGCTCGACGAGCGACAAGCCGGCAATCGAGCCGACCCATCGCTCGACGAGCAAGGCAGCAGCCATGGGGCCGCAGCCATGGGCCGCGCCAAGCTACAAGCAAGGCAGCAGCGTCATGGACCGCGCCAAGCTGCAAGCAAGGCGGCAGCTCATGGGCCGCGCCAAGTGTAGACACCTACTTTTGTCCCCATTCCCGAAAGGGAAGGTTCGTTGATGAAAACATAATTCTCCACTTGACAACGCATCTCCTATAAAATAACAAATCTCAATTCCCCTTTTCATTTCACCCGAAACCTGCTATTTATAGAAACCTGCTATTTATGGAAACCTGCTAAAAATAGTAACTGCCGTAAAGGGTAGCTTCTAAAAGTGGCAAGTCATAAAAGATAGAAACCTGTCAGAATTAGGTGTTGCACTCCAACATAAATCCTAAATGAGATAGAAAACTACGAGAATCCTATTCCTAATATGATTCGGAAATAAGAGTTACGTATTAATTAAAATCCTAACGAGCCTAGAGTTCGTAACGGGCCCAGACTCATTCCGTCATGAAATTGATACGCACTAAAAGACTCGATTAAGTCTCAAACACTACGGATTTCAGGAATCCGATTCTGACTAAGAAAACAGCCCAGACCCTATTTTCAACGCCTGGCTCTGGGCGCCGAAATCTTCAGCGCCCAGGCCTGGGCGCTGGAATTACCTGGGTACGTGTTTTTTCCTAATTCTTTGTGGATTAGAGCTCTGCAATTCTATCTTTCCACAAACTCTTTTCTATAAATATAGCCCAAGTTCGACGTAAAATCACAACACACAATTCATATTCTAAGTATTGACTCCAACCCCTAGCCTAAGCCTCACGCTGCGAAATTGTTCACGCGTTCTGTCGCAATCGATCCATAAATCGAACAGAACGTATCCTGTCCCATAATTTGAGATTCGTTAAATAAAAAGGAGAAATAGCAAAGTCAAAGTGGTTAGTTTTCTGAGAACCGTGACGCACCTCTCAAGGGTGCGTCGTAATGTGCCCCTTTTCTATGATTTAATTGTTTTCCTCGCCCTTTTAATGAGCTGTTAAACTAACTAAATCTGATTATTCTACCACGCCTAACAAATATAATATTTTTGGGAAATTGGATTATCATGCTAGGTCCCTTAATGCTATTTAAATCAGATAATCGCGATCGATCTAGTATTATATGTTGCATATTGCTAAAATCAACTCAGATTAGTTTAATGGTTAACGCATGTCCCTTCAATTATTTATGCTGAGTTAGTAAGGATATCCTGCCTCTGGAGTTATCGACAAGCGAGTACTCCTCTCGGTAGTTACAGTCCCCCGAACCCTCAATCTCTACCTTGCGGGTGTATGTTGAGAGATCCCCACACCAGGGATCACAAGGGAACCTACGACTGTCGTGGTCAAACATAATTGCACTCCCTTTATGTCACGATAACCGGGTTTTGTCAGTTTTTCTCATTGTCGTTAAAAAGTGAATGGCGACTCCTATATTACTAGTCAATTGGGTGTAAACTCACAGGAAATCCAATTACACTTGATTGAATCAAAAGATTCGTCACACCCACGAGGGACGAGGTCACGCATTAGCCTCGTGCTTTCTCGACCCCCTCACACTGGCGACTCCACTGGGGATAGTGAAGGAAATACTCGTGCTTGTAGGTAATCAAAATAGCCGAAGGGTGAAACGATCCTACCCCGCGTTTATTTCCCCATCAAGTTGGGACGACCTGAAAATCAGCATATTAATGTGAACGGGCAGAACCGCATAATGAATCTTGGCTCCCTCAGGGAGTTTGGACTAAGGATACCCATCGCCAATCGGGGAGTGCATATGCTTCGAATGTTGTCCACTCGGCACTTTCTCTAGTAGTACACCCGTCCCAAACCCAATCGCTCGCCCACTAGGTCCCTCTCGCTTGCATGCCCCCTTGGCTTGCACTTGCGGGTTGGCCTCTTCGGCGAAATTCGTCTGTTGAAGACACTACCTCGACCGGGGCATGTGTTGGATCTACGATAGAAGCGGTACCAAACCAGGCGCAAATAACCACCCATAGAAGCCTATCATAAATTACATGACATGTTATTATCGCCTCATGATGAATGTTAGCGAAATATGTGATTGTGTGTGACAAACTATCCTAGAAAACCAACGACCTTAAGAAATTGCCCAAATATTCATAGACTAATTTGCCAAAGAGTTATACCGAAATACGTGTTCCGCAAACCCGAATGATCGCCACAAAAATAAGCGACGCTCGGGATGGCCTGTAACGAATCCCACAAACGCTAGCTGTACAACGCGTAAAGGACGTTATTAGGCAAGCACGCAAATCGAAGTCGCATAAACAAAAGTAGACGCAAACAGAAAACGAGAATCAGCCAGGGACGCATTTTCAACGCCCCTGGCTGGGCGCCAGAATTTCTCACGCCCGACGCTGGGCGCTGAAGTTGCTGCTTGGCCTTCTGGTCAGGCGCAGCAGCCTCGGTGCCCGCGTAAAAGAAAAAACACGTAGCACCAAAAAACGTTCGTAAAAAAAAAAGAATTGCTACGAAGGTGTAAGAAAAAGCACTCGATTCTAGAGGCGACTCAAAAAAAACAAATAATAAATAACTCTTTGTGTCGTTGATAGGCCTCCTACGACGACAATGTTCGGCACCGAAACCGAACACGCTAATAACTATGAATGTCACACGGGCAAGTGTTTCAAAAATTCAAAGAATGACCAAAAAAAAAACCAAAAAGTGTACTAATAAAAGAAAGAGCGGAAAAAAAAACCAATAGAGAGAGTCGGAGTCTAGACTAAGTAATGCTTGAAACTTTGGGACCTAAACTTTAGCTTATCTTATGCATAGGACTGGTCCTGCCACTTGGTGCCGATCGGGAAATTAAAGGTTAGTACGTCTCGAAGATATATCGCCAACACTAGGTTTAGTGACTCCAAGCTCCGTCCATCATTCCCCGTTTCAAGGATCTCCGCTCCCCCAAACTCGATTCGCACCCTCAAACATGTCTATAGAAGAGCTACAGAACCAAATAACCCAAATGACCCTGCTCGTGAACCAACTAAAAATGGAAAACGAATCCTTAGCGGCTGCGCAAGCCAAACATTTTGCATTACTGGTCATTTGGCCTCCTGAAACCGAATTAGCCCAAAAATTCATTGACAATCTGGACCCAACTTACAAACAACCTCTTAGATACTTGAGCCTTGATACCTTCAAGAGGGTTTATAATATGGGAATAAAGATCGAGGATGACCCCACAAAAACAGTACAAAGCATACCTGCATACAAGAGTAGCACCTACCGCAGGGGCCCCATGCCCCAAGCCCAAAAGGTCCATGCTGTAACCCGAAGGAGCCCGGGAAGGTGGACCCGAAATCGAAAGTTTGCCCCACTCGGGTCGACTTTGGTACAAGCCTTCGAAAGACTAACCAATCAAAGAAAGTTGAGACCTATAGGCCCCACCCGTGACCCTCATGTCAAGAACAAATATTGGGTCGAAGGTACTTATTGCAAGTTCCATCAAGGAAATGGGCATGACACCGAAAACTGCTGGAACCTAAAAAACACGATCCATGATATGATAGAGGAAATAAAACCTCTCCCCAACGTTGGCAAACCCAACAACAACAAGAGCCCACTCGACTCTTGTCACATCTCTCTCGACCTACCAGAAAATGAGAACTTCGACCCTACGGTGTACATTACACCTCAAGGTGCACCACTCGTTGTGGTCCCTATGGATCGAATAGAGAGAGAAGTGTGCGGTGTGTGGGATGGTGATGCTGAAGATATCTACCTGTCTCAAGAATCGGGCCAGGACCTCTTTACTGAAACTTGGCCCAGATTTGAAGTTTCCCATGACTGCCACACCTTGGATGAGGCACCCCACCTCACCAAGACTAAAACAGCTGAAATATTGGACAACCAAACTTTATGGACATTGTTTAACGAATCGAGGCCTATGGAGGACGAGACTGTGATGACTACCCTAGCTCTACAAGATAGAGGTTTGGATCCAACCCGATTAATCGCTCCTGCATCAACACTAGAAGAGATCGAGAACGGATGGGTGAAGACATATCAGTGGGTCAATAGAATTTAAGATGAGTACTGGTGAAAGACCAAAGTTTTACGAGGCTAAACCCAAGGCTTGAGCCACATAGAGCACCTTAATAAAAAGCGCCTAGTAGTTCTTTAGATTGGTAGAAAAATAATAAAGACTTTAGATGGTCCTAAGACCCCTTAGAATATAGGTCAAGTTTATTTCAGTGTGTTTTCCTTACTTTCCAAATTAATAAAGGCGTAATATTTATCCTAAAAATTCTAACACTAAGTAAGCACCAATAGTACTTGCAAAATGCAAAAATAAAGAGGCGGCCCACTCTAGGCCCAACAAACAAGGCCCACTCGACCTTGAAATAGTGCTATGGGAACCAGTTCCCGAAACTCACAAAATAAACCGCACCATCCCATTCATATCCCCAAAAAACCTAAAAAGTCAACCAGTGTTATCACAAGAGTCAATCCATGCAACCCAAAAAAAAAATCAAAGGAAATCAAAATCCAAAACAATGCAAATGTTACCAAAAAACAGATCCATAAAACATAATTCCATCATACCCTTCACTAACAACACGCACCTCAACCCACCTCAAAAGCCTACACAAAGATCTTCATATCTTCCACACCCTAACTCCATTTTCAAAACCGTTTCGAGTCACGAATAGAAAAAAATTAATCCGGACAAAAATGCATTTCACGCTAACAGTAAAAAAACCTCCAAAATAGCCTCAAAATTGACTTTAAATACGAGCAAAAATCAAGGCACAAAAAAGAAATAAATGCAAGAACACGTGAAGCAAAGCGTCAAAAACGACCGCGAGAAATCATTTTCAGCGCCCAGGGCTGGGCGCCGAAATTTCTGACGCCCCAGCTTGGGCGTTGAAACTCTCTGCCTGCCAAAATTATCTTTCTTTTCAAAAGTGCTCGTCATTTTATCCGCACACAACGGAAAAATAACGAACACTTGGGGGGTACAGTACGTATCCAAATAGGCTTACCAAAAAAAAATTATAACCATACAAATTAGTCGAATTTCATTTTTACGTGACTTATGGCAATAAAAGCGGCAGATGAAAATAATGATAATACTTCACTCATTTGACCGATTAAGTAATGTGCTTCCACCTCAGGGCATATCTACCGAAATCCGGCATACTAGAACTTATTCTAAGCTAGAACTACGCGCGACCTGATTCTGACAAGATACGTAGGCAATCCTTACCAAGGACTCGGTCCAATACAAAAAACACATATTCTTTGTGCAAAAAGTGTTAGACATGTAAAAACATAAAAAAGAGGAGAAACAAAAATAAATGAAAATGAAAAATAAAAATACGCCTTTATTGAAAAAAAAATAATAAGAAGGAAAACAAAGTGCTAAGAATAAAAACAAACACAACTGAAATAAATAAAGGGCACCTACACCCTAGCAAGAACTACACTACTCTAGTTCTTCCGGATCATCAAATAAAGTCTTGTAGAGGGCAATGTTCGCAGGATCCACCCCCACAGTCTTCTGCGCTGCCCCAATATCAATCTCCATAAGAACCGGCTCCTAGACACTAACTTCCAAAGATGCCAAGGCTTCAGAAACATTCTCAGTTATAGCCCGCTCAGCCTCAAGGGCACAGACAATGGTGGGAGAAGGATTATTATCATCAACTAGACTAGCCACTGTTTCTACAGGCGGCTGATCCTTCCTAACCCATACATTGTTCCGGCGACGATCTCCGCGAGAGCTTGCATTTCTTTTAACAACAGCAGGCCCCTTCATGTTAGGCATCTTTTTAGGCCTGAAACTGGAACGGGGAGGAACTTCCTTTCGCTTTCGATCAGGACGAGCTTTCACAGTCTTAATACTATAGGTACGAGGTTTGGCAGCATCAGGACCCTCATACTTAACACGAATACGAGGTATCTAAAGCTCAGCCGGCTCCCCATTTCGAGCCTCGGTCCTCACAGCCTTATCATCGGAACTCATCCACAACTTGTAGTTTTCAGAAAGACCCACAAAACCATTTGTAGCCACGGCCCAACGCGGGAGACCATCATAATACTTAGCCCATGCTTGAACCCGTGCTTGTGAAAGGGTCGCTACTGTAGGTGGTACCGTATCAGAAAAGGGGATAGTCTGCCTTAAGCCATATTGACGCATGACTCGGTAAGGGAAAATGTAAATGGGCCGAGATAGCCCCAACAAGGAAACATAAACCGATATATCAGAACCCCCCGTCATAGTAGTCAAACCCCACCATGGTACCACCCACTTAATAGAACAAATGTCATAAGTAAAGAGGGAGGTCCATTCGGCCTCGTCCTGGCCCTGGTGCAAGTATTTTCGGTTACCCAAGGCTATAGGGCGATAATGTTTAGGATCGGCGGGAGCTTCCAAAAGTCTAAGCCGTTCCACGAGCCAAATCTGCAAAAAACGGGCACGATCAAAAAAATAATAAAAGAAAACGGTTCTTGGGGCGCAGTTTCAACGCCCAGGACCAGGCGCCGAAAATTCCAACGCCCAGCCCTGTGCGCTGAAACTCATTGTGTACGCAAAAAAAAAATGTGTATACGTGCGCAAGGAAAAATCGATTACCTGCAGTAATAGGGGGCTTCCCTTAAAATGTTCAGATTTGGCATCCTTCTTCAGCTCATCCGCACTCAGCAAAGTCTCGGCAACAACCAACGGCATAATAGAATAGCAACTTTCCATCTGGCTAATCAAGGGGATCAACCTTATGTCACCGAACGCGCCATTGTTATTCAACAACAAATAGTGATTCAACAAGCAAAATACAAGGGCTCGAATATTCAATTTCTGTTCGGTCATATTCTTACTAGGCCTAAAGTGATGTTTTACAAGTTTTTCCAAGTTAACCTCGTCACCTACAACAATTTCAGCAAACATGTTATCATCTAGTCCTAGGAAAGCCCCTATGGTTGTTTTACCCTCTTCAATAGTGCCAGGGGTAGCAGGAGTAGCATTAGTAGGATAACCAAGGATCGCAGCAAATTCATCTGGCAAAGGACATATTTCGTTGCCCCGAAAGGAAAAAACATGATGATTGGAGTCTCAAAAGTTTAGGGCAGCATGCAGAAAGTTATAATCAATGTTAATTTGTTGTAAGCCTAAAAGTGCCTCTAAGTGGTATTCTTTTAACAAAGCTGATAGTTCAGTAGGAACACTGGACAAGAGGGGGGGTGAATTGTTTCTTGGGAACTTGGGTAAGTTTCTTGCGGAATTTAAACAATAAAGAGACTGAGAATAATGAGCGAAGAAAGATATAAAATGGAGGAACCTTCTTGACCCTAATCAAGAAGAACCTCACTACTCTTTTGTATTAATGCAATAACTCTATTACAAATACACTCTTTAACTCGAGTTCCTCTTGAACACGAGTTCCCCACAGCAATCCCCTTTGATTACTGTGCTCCTCTTTCTCTCTCTGACTTAACTCTAAGTCGCTCCTTTTCTCTTTGACTTAACTCTAAGTCGCTCTGTTTCTCTTTGACTTAACTCTAAGTCAATTAAGGATCACTCAACCCTTAACCCCAAATTACAATTTGATATAAAACTCTAGTACGTAATAAAGCTCAAAGTAATAAGGAACTCAAGGGACACTCTTTTGAAAACTGATTCTCTTTAAAACGTTTAAGCTTTTAAGATATATTTTGCAAAGATCAGTTGTGTGTTTTGAAAAGCTAAAACTCTTCTCCTTTTATAGGAGAGTTTTACTTAGGGTTGGGTACCCATATTCTCCTCAACTACCCACTAACAGTTACTGCTCAGTAACATGGGCATAGTTGGAGAGAAACAAGGGAGACTAAATCAAAACACTAAATGTACGTTGAACAGAAATACGTGGGGAGAGTTTTAAGGAACGTGGAAAAACTTTTACTTGAGAAACGAGGAGAGTAAATCAGAATCCTATGTTTCACTTATTAATTAAATACATTTTATTTATTAAAAAGATTTTCCAAGTTAAAACTCTTTTATAATTACAGTTAACATATTTCATTTAAAATGTTCCAAAATACTATGTCCCTTTCATACCATATTACTTATAAACTTTATTAAATACATACATAAATCCTAAAACATAAACTCATATGTTGTAGTCTTCATGTCGCACCTTTAGAAGCTTCACTCGAAGACTTCCCAATTTGTTCCTTCTCTGGAACGTCGAGGATCCACATAATATATGAGGATCTCGCCTTAGGAACTCGCCTAAGGATCTCGCCTTGCTTAATGATTATTTCTTCAATGTAGTGTCTGATATGGATCAATTACTTGCTTATATTCCACGTTGCTTAGTTTATCCAACTCAGGATCTCCTTAACTTAGCATTATCCCTCTAAGGATCTCGGAACCTATTATGCAACATAACTTAACCAATTGTCAGGAGTTTGCTTTGTCATCATCAAAACTTTAAGGTCAACAATATTCCCCCTTTTTGGTGATGACAACAAAAGCAAACTTTCACTAAATGCAACAATAATCAATTAGCGTAACTATAAAGCAATAAATTAAATCTAAGCTTCCGAAATGAAATTAAGGAAAATTGAAATTAAATTTTAATAAACGAAAATAAAATTAAAAACGAGAAATAAAATTTTATAAACTTACATCGAGAAGAGAGTAGTGAGACGGATTCAAGTGATCAATTTAAGTTAAGTTTGCATTCATTTCCCCCTGTTGGCATTAACAAAAAGTAGAAATACACAATACTAATATATACCGATTAGAGCGCCCTCCGATCAACGGTTGGCAAACTAAGTTAGCCTCAAAGTTAAGTTCCAACGTACTAGATTTGAATATAAAACATAATAATTAACAAGCCAAGTTTTTAGAGATACGATCTTTTAGGAGTTCCACAGAAATAAAAGGAAAAAAACGTATGTTTCCCAACAGATGGTGACATACTAAAAAGAATATAAAAAATAAAATAAAAAGTTCCAAAAAAAAAATCAAAAGCATAATGTAACACAGCTAGGATCAGGGAGGATGGTTTGGGTTGTAGCAAGTTTAGGTTGGTCCTTTCTCAACTTCATATCGATCCACACCCTGTCTCGATTTCGATTGCTGCCTTTAATTCTCCCACTTTCTCATCATTATTCTCATTAGCATAAGATATATCAACAAACAACAGAGAATATTTCACCTTGGAACCACTTTGTGAACCCTGTCATACTCTTTTTTGTTTTTTTTTTTTTTTCCGGTATAACAACGGCATCCCTTTAAAAATAATACATAAACCATAAATCCTCAATATTAATTGTAAACCTCGTCACCATATTTGCATCAACAACCGAAGGAACACGGACTGAGGTAATTTCCCCCTTAGAATAATCCGTATTTATTTTTTTTATATTTTTTTTTCCCGGTTTTGCAATAACCTCACCACCCGACCACCGCTCTCTTCGGGGGTCGGTGGTTGAGCGTCGGAGAAGGGAAGCGGATCTGGGTTCGTGGTGTGGGTCGCAAACGGGGCGGTGGAAGTTGTTGTGGTCGTGGACGGGTTTTGGTGGAGGATTTTGGGTGGTTGTGTGTCGAAAGTGGTGGTGTGAGGTTCGGCGATGACGCCGGTGTCGGACGGCTGGGAGGGCGGTGATTAGGAGCCACCGTCGCTGTTTCTTGTGGAGGTAAGAGGTGGTGGGTCGTGGCTGGGAGTAAGGGCGAAAGAGAGGTGGTTCGCGGCTGGGCTCGAGGCTAGTGGCTGGGCTCGGTCGGTTGGCCGGGTCGAGTCCGGTCGCTGGGCTGGGTGCAACTAGGCCGGTGGTCGTGGCCTGCTGGATCCGGCCGCCGGCGGTGGTGGTGTTGGTTTCAAATTGGGGATTTTTAATTTCTAGGGTTTTGTGATGTTTGAATTTGGGGGTTTTTTATTTTTAAGGTTTGTGGTGGTTTTTAATTGGTGAGATGTGAATTTGTGGTGGCTTTGAAAATGAGAGATCCATTGGTGTGATCCATTAGCTTTTAATTTTGGAAAAAAAATATTTAATGGAATAATAAAAAAAAAATTATGGATATATAAAAGTAAAAATAAAATAAAAATAATTTGTGGAAAAATAAAATATGAAAAAAAAATTGTAACAGAAAAAAAATATATCCATGATCCTCCTATTTTAGTGGAACTGTTTGAATCACGTATCTCATATTACTGACTAATTAAATACATATTTTAATTCGAAATTTTTAGTTGTTCCTTAACGATGGTAAACTTCAGTTATGCTTTACGCACATGTATTTATAACGGTATATAGTAGTAATGCATAAATCTAAAAGAGTCATACCTCATGAGGATCTGTCAGCTTACTTATCTTATTTTGATCATCCCGAGTTCCATTCTCATTTTCTCATGCTTCTCTCTGCTTAAAGGTTTAGTCATAATATCTGCAATTTGATTCTCAGTTTGACAAAAGTCCAGCTTGATTAAACCTTTTTCAACATTATCCTTAAGAAAGTGATGCCTAATATGAATATGCTTAACCCGGGAATGATGTACCGGATCCTTAGAAATGCAGATTGCACTAGTGTTATCACAATAAATTGGAACACAATCATATATGATCCCAAAATCTCTTAACTGTTGCTTTAACCACAGTATTTGAGAGCAACGTGCAGCAGCTGCTACATATTCAGCTTCTGCTGTGGATAAGGCAACGGTATTATGTTTCTTGGAACCCCAAGAAACCATGCAAGATCCTAGGAATTGAACCATACCTGATGTGCTCTTTCGGTTTACTAAGTCACCTGCATAATCTGCATCCGCATATCCTTTTAAATCGAAAGTTCCACTTCTTGGATAAAACAGACATAGATCGTCTGTTCCTTTGAGGTATCTGAATATCCTCTTCACTGCAGTCATGTGGGACTCCTTTGGGTTTGATTGAAATCTTGCACACAACCCAACACTGAATGATATGTCTGGTCTGCTTGCAGTTAGGTATAGCAGAGATCCAATCATTCCCCTGTACGTCGTTTGATTCACACTTTTTCCCGTGGGATCCTCATCTAGTCTTGTGGCTGTTCCCATGGGAGTGTGATTTGTTTTCACTGAATCTAGCTCGTACTTTTTGAGGAGTTCCTTCACATACTTTTGTTGGTGGATCATAATTCCTTCCTTAGTTTGTTTGATTTGCAAACCAAGAAAGAAATTGAGTTCCCCCATCATACTCATTTCAAACTCACTGCACATTAAATCAGCAAAATCCTTGCACAAATTTTCGTTAGTAGCACCAAATAATATATCATCGACATAAATTTGTACAACTAATAAGTCAGATCCTTTTGATTTTAAAAATAGAGTTTTATCAATTCTTCCTCGTTTAAAATCATTTTGTAAAAGAAACTTTGATAATCTCTCGTACCACGATCTAGGAGCTTGCTTTAACCCATAAAGAGCTTTGTCAAGCTTATAGATGTGGTTCGGAAATTTGGGATTCTCAAAACCAGGGGGTTGTTCCACATAGACGTCTTCCTCAAGAAAACCATTTAAGAAAGCACATTTGACGTCCATCTGATACAACTTGAATCCCATAAAGGCTGCAAAAGCAATTAGAATACGAATAGCTTCTAATCTAGCAACAGGAGCAAAGGTTTCTTTGAAATCAATACCTTCCTATTGATTGTAGCCCTTGACTACTAACCTTGCCTTGTTCTTGATTATTGTAGTATGTTCATCGAGCTTGTTCCTGAACACCCACTTTAATCCAATGACTTTCTGATTCTTTGGCTTGGGTTCCAGATGCCATACCTTGTTCCTTTGGAACTCATTTAACTCATCTTGCATGGCAGTGATCCAATCAGCATCTTCCAAAGCTTCGGTGTGGTTCCTTGGCTCGATTGTGGAGAGGAACGCATGAAAAGCACAGAAGTTCATTAGTTGAGACCTTGTTTGAGTTCCTTTCCTAATATCACTGATAATCAGATCCATTGGGTGAGAAATTTGATGTTTCCAGGGCTTAGGTTGAAATTGTGCCACTGGAACATCTAAGGTCTCCTCAGTTCCTTCTGTTTCCTGAGATCCTTGTTCCTCTGCATCAGAGGTCTCTTGATCTTCTTCTGGTTCCTCAGAATCATCATCTTCTGGTTCCTCAGGATTTGCATTTTCTGGTTCCTCATGATCAACATTTTCTGGTTCCTCAGGATCAGGGGTTCTTCTTCCAGGAACTCCTTGGTTAGTAGCAGTTTCTTGTGTTTGTGGATCTGCTATTCCATTTTGCTTTCTTCCAGGAGAGATTTCCTCCTCATAATCTGTAAAACGAGTTAATCCAATTTCGAAATCTTCCTGTTCCTGAATCTCATCAACATTGTTAGCTTCATCAAATATTATATGTACACTCTCTTCAATACACATCGACCTTTTATTATAAACTCTGTATGCTTTACTGTTTAAGGCGTATCCTAGGAACACGGCCTCATCACTTCTTTCATCGAATTTCCCTAAGTTCCTTTTGCCATTGTTGTGAACAAAACATTTACACCCAAAGGCTCTAAAGTAAGAGATATTGGGTTTGTCTCCTTTTAATAACTCATAGGGAGTCTTGTTTAAAATGGCCCTGATCATTACTCTATTAACAATATAGCAAGCTGTGTTTACTGCTTCAGCCCACAAGTTCCTTGGTAAGGAACTGGCAATTAACATGGTTCTAGCCATGTCTTCCAAGGTTCTATTTTTTCTTTCAACGACTCCATTTTGTTGTGGAGTCCTAGGTGCAGAAAAGTTATGATCCATACCTTGTTCCTTGCAGTATTCACCAAACTTGTGATTCTCGAATTCAGTTCCATGATCTGACCTTATATGTATTAGCTGACGTCTTGTGGATCTTTGTATTCTCTTAGCAAAAGCAACAAATTCATTAAACGTTTCATCTTTACTTGCTAAGAAAATAACCCAGGTAAATCGAGAAAAATCGTCAACAATAACCAAGACATAGCGTTTTCCACTTCTACTTTGAATTCTCATAGGTCCACACAAATCCATATGGATGAGTTCCAACGGTTTAGTTGTGCTGACCATTTTCTTAGGCTTGAAAGAGCTCCTGACATGTTTTCCTTTGGCACATGCTTCACAAACTTTGTCTTTAAGGAACTTGATGGAAGGTAGACCTCTCACTAGTTCCTTTGATCTTAGTTTGTCAAGCAATGAAAAGCTAGCATGTCCGAATCTCTTGTGCCATAGAAGTGGATCCTCCTCAATAACACTAAGACAAGTTAAGTTGTTCCTTGGAAATTTGTTGAGATCCACAGTATATGTGTTCCCTTTGCGAGTTCCTTCCAAAATAACTTCCTTACTGTTATTGTTAATAATTCGACAACTTTCTGAAGTAAAGCTTACCGAGTTTCCTTTGTCACAGAATTGTGAAATACTAAGCAGACTGTGCATTAAACCTTCTACCAGGAACACATTATCAATTGAATGGGAACTTGACCTTCCTACTTTTCCAATGGCGATGATTTCACCTTTCTTGTTGTCTCCAAAGGTCACAGTTCCTCCGTTGTAGGCCTCTAGTGAGAGAAATTTGGTTTGATCTCCTGTCATGTGCTTGGAACACCCGCTATCAAGATACCACGAGTTGTTCCCCCTCACTAGGACCTGCAATATTATCAATTGTTAGATACAGGAACTCGGGTTTCCTCGAGTTCCTTTTCTACTAAAGGATCATCTTTCTTAATCCATATCTTCTTGACAATGTTCTGGTTTTTATTGAACAGTTCCTTCTTTTTGGAACACTCAGTCACAACATGATCACCAGTACCACAAAAGGAACAAACTTTGACACTAGGCAGTTCCACATAATTTTTCTTTTTACCATTGTTCCTTTTATAGTAAAAACCCAGGCCTTCAGTTCTCTTAGATTGAGCCTTCTCAATCCACTTAGGCGTGATTCTAGGAGATTGTTTATGTGCATTTGCTAAGGCTAGTTCCTTGGTTAATTTCTCCTTTTGTTCCTTTACTGTGACCAACTCACTGTTTAAGTTTTCCAAATCAACGTAAAAGACCCCCATTCTAATCTCAGTGGACTTGCTAGGATCTAGGCTTAAATTAAACAGTTTATATTGACTGAGTTCCACTTTGAGAAGAATGTTTTCATTTTTGACTCTCTCAAAGGAGTTTTGAAGAGCAGTGTTTCTATCAAGTAAGTCAAAGAACCTACCCTGTACATCAGATCTAACATTATTAAGGTAGGTCATGTGTCCCTTGGTGAGTTCCAAGGCTTTGTCACTTTGAGCCTTTATTACACTAAGCTTTTTAAAGTTATCTAGAGTTTCTATCAATAATTCCACTAACTTATTTTTAGACAGAGATTGAAGAGTTGAGGAACTTACTTCTCTTGATGGATCTTGGGTTGTTCCATCAATCTTTGCCATAAGACAAAGGTTTGCTGTTTCTTCATTTGGTTGATCCTCATCTTCTTCCGAGTCAGTAGCATCTCCCCAAGCTGCGATCATAGCCTTCTTGAAGTTGGGTTTGGCAAAGGTTGATTTGTTGAATCTTTCCTTGGACAGATCCTTTCCCTTGCCTTTCCCTTTTTCATTTTCCCACTGAGGGCAGTCTTTGATTAGATGGTCTGATTCTCCGCACTTGAAACATTCTTGGTCATGCTTGGAACCGCTTGGTTTTCTCATTGAGTTCCTTCCTCTTAGATTTCCAGGTTTAGAGTTCCTGTAAAACCTTTTCATTCTTCTGACCAACATGGCAGCTTCTTCTTCATCAGGATCTGAGTCCTCCTGTTCCTCAGCCTTAAGAGCAAGGCCTCGATTCTTGGGATTCTCAGGAACAACTGCTCCTAGATGTAATTCGTGCGTCATCAAGGATCCCGCCAATTGTTCAATGTTGAATTTGGTGAAATCCTTTGTTTCGAACAATGCCGTGACCTTGGTTCTCCATCTATCATCCTGTGGCATGCTCCTTAGGATCTTCCTAACCTGTTCATCAGAGGGAATATTTCTTCCAAGAGAAACTAGTTCATTAGTGATATTAGTGAAACGAGTAAACATTTCCTGTATTGTTTCTCTTGGTTGCATTTCAAAACGTTCATACTTAGACATTAATAAATCAATTTTTGAACGTTTGACCTCATTAGTTCCTTCATGAGTTATTTGAAGGAGATCCCAGATTTGCTTTGCGCTCTTGCACCCCATAACTCTGTTATGTTCATGAGGTCCAAGGCCGCAATGCAAGATTTTCACAGCCATTGCGTTGATTGCAAATTTCTCAAAATCTTCCTTAGTAAAATCAGACATGGGTTTAGGAACTACCTCATTTTGAGCATTGGTCATTGTTACCTCGAAATCACCGACTTCTATGACTCGCCAGACTTGATAGTTCTCTGCCTTGATGTAGATCTCCATCCTGTTCTTCCAGTAGGTGTAGAATTTTCCGTTGAACATTGGAGGTCTTTGAGTGGAATAACCTTCCTCGAGTTTCTCGTAAGCGTTCATACTTTCCAGGAACTTTTTCTCAACAGGGTTTCCTGTATTTTTGTGAGATCCCACTCTGATACCAACTGATAGTTCAGTAGGAACACTTGACAAGAGGGGGGGTGAATTGTTTCTTGGGAACTTGGGTAAGTTTCTTACGGAATTTAAACAATAAATAGACTGAGAATAATGAGCGAAGAAAGATATAAAATGGAGGAACCTTCTTGACCCTAATCAAGAAGAACCTCACTACTCTTTTGTATTAATGCAATAACTCTATTACAAATACACTCTTTAACTCGAGTTCCTCTCGAACACGAGTTCCCCACAGCAATCCCCTTTGATTACTGTGCTCCTCTTTCTCTCTCTGACTTAACTCTAAGTCGCTCCTTTTCTCTTTGACTTAACTCTAAGTCGCTCTGTTTCTCTTTGACTTAACTCTAAGTCAATTAAGGATCACTCAACCCTTAACCCCAAAATACAATTTGATATAAAACTCTAGTACGTAATAAAGCTCAAAGTAATAAGGAACTCAAGGGACACTCTTTTGAAAACTAATTCTCTTTAAAACGTTTAAGCTTTTAAGATATATTTTGCAAAGATCAGTTGTGTGTTTTGAAAAGCTAAAACTCTTCTCCTTTTATAGGAGATTTTTACTTAGGGTTGGGTACCCATATTCTCCTCAACTACCCACTAACAGTTACTGCTCAGTAACATGGGCATAGTTGGAGAGAAACAAGGGAGACCAAATCAAAACACTAAATGTACGTTGAACAGAAATACGTGGGGAGAGTTTTAAGGAACGTGGAAAAACTTTTACTTGAGAAACGAGGAGAGTAAATCAGAATCCTATGTTTCACTTATTAATTAAATACATTTTATTTATTAAAAAGATTTTCCAAGTTAAAACTCTTTTATAATTACAGTTAACATATTTCATTTAAAATGTTCCAAAATACTATGTCCCTTTCATACCAAATTACTTATAAACTTTATTAAATACATACATAAATCCTAAAACATAAACTCATATGTTGTAGTCTTCATGTCGCACCTTTAGAAGCTTCACTCGAAGACTTCCCAATTTGTTCCTTCTCTGGAACGTCGAGGATCCACATAATATATGAGGATCTCGCCTTAGGAACTCGCCTAAGGATCTCGCCTTGCTTAATGATTATTTCTTCAATGTAGTGTCTGATATGGATCAATTACTTGCTTATATTCCACGTTGCTTAGTTTATCCAACTCAGGATCTCCTTAACTTAGCATTATCCCTCTAAGGATCTCGGAACCTATTATGCAACATAACTTAACCAATTGTCAGGAGTTTGCTTTGTCATCATCAAAACTTTAGGGTCAACAAAAGCCTTTTCTGTGGGAGTAAGGGCCCGTACCCAACGCCTAACAGTCCGTTGGAGTGAGAAAGTAGGGATCGACATGGCAAACGCAATGAGTAATTAAAACACAGCAAAAAAAGAGAGAAGGAAATTGAGAGTGGTGGAAAATAGGGACGTATCTAGCCCCTATATATAGTTGAATGCATCAAGTGACATCCTGATCCCATTCGGAAACGCGTTAAGAAATCCGAAAGTCAAAATTCGCCAGGAAAGGACTTTCAGCGCCCATAGCTGGGCGCCGAAATAATTAACGCCCAGCCTTGGGCGCCGGAAATGTAGCCCAAGGCCCAGATTTCACAAAACGCGGAACAGGAAAGGACTTAAAACCGTGTTGCCAGACACGAGGCCCTATTGCAATTAAGATTAAGCCCAAAAGCACCTTTAGCTCCCAAATAGCAAAAATGAATGTTAGAACTTGGTCGAAACTTAAACTTGTCTCAAGGAATATGTGTACACTTTTCAAACCAAATATGAACAAAATAAATATCAAGGTCATTCTTCGAAACACCAAAAAAATATTTTTAAGTCATTGGTTTCTCAAAAAGAAAAATGTTTGTCTGTCAAAACATTAATCCGGGCCAAGCTAAACCAGATGTTATTTGAAAATAAACTTTGTCGCCCGAAAACTGAATTCGCACTCCACGACTTCGCCAAAATAGCACACCACGACTTTGTCGCACGTACGAGCGCGACCCCAAATATGATTAAAAGACGTTATAAACGTCCCCCTCTTGGCGAAAAGTAACCGACAAGCCCAAGTGCTTGGGGGCTCGCGGAAAAAATATATACTCCAACAAAGAGTGTGCGGAGTCAAAATCATATTTCCGGACTATGCTATACGCAGTCCCATGTTTGGGTAAGCTCAAAAGAACGGGTTTCGACCTCAAGGAAAGGTCGCCGTTGACACTCGTACATAGTCTCCTAATCAAGGACCCAGGTAGTGGCAAAATTGAGCGGAAAAGACTAGCTCAAAACCACGAAAGAAGATGACCACAAAACAATGGTCCGTCTAAGCACGTTGTCAACCCACATTCAGGTTACAACTAAATCCGAGCATCCCTCGAAAGAATTCGCTCCTGCGAGAATGAATAAGAAAAGAAATTCTCAAAAGAAATCACGATGAACAAAAGCAATAGGAACTTGCCCATCTTCAGTGGGAAGACCGCGTCACCAACCACGCGAGTTCCAAGTCGAAAAAAAAATAAAAAAATAAAAAAACGAATTCAGGGACGTCCACCCTTACCGGACAGGCTCGCCATCTTTAGCCGGCGGGGTCTGCGTCACTAACAGCGCAGGTCCTTAGTCGCTGCAACGATAACTTTTTTTTTTTAGTTTTCCGTTTTTTCCAAAAACGATGTGAGTAGGCTTTGGTTTTCCGTTTTTCCCAAAAACGATGTGAGTAGCCTTTGGTTTTCCGTTTTTCCCAAAAACGATGTGAGTAGCCTTTGGTTTTCCGTTTTTCCCAAAAACGATGTGAGTAGCCTTTGGTTTTCCATTTTTCCCGAAAACGATGTGAGTAGCCTTTGGTTTTCCGTTTTTCCCAAAAACAATGTGAGTAGCCTTTGGTTTTCCGTTTTTCCCAAAAACGATGTGAGTAGCCTTTGGGTTTCCGTTTTTCCCAAAAAACGATGTAAGCAGCCTTTGGTTTTCCGTTTTTTCCAAAAACAATGTGAGTAACTTTTGGTTTTCCGTTTTTCCAAAAAAGAGCGATGTGAGTAGTTATTGGTTTTCCGTTTTTCCAAATAAGAGCGATGTGAGTAGTTTTTTTCCAAAAATTAAAGTATTGGTTTTCCATTTTTTCCAAAAAGAACGATGTGCTGGATTTTCCTTCGTTTTACGTCCTATAAAAACAAGGGGGTTTTCTCGTTTAGCAAACCCTGAAAATAAGAATCTTTAAAAACATTTTTACCTCGTGATTGGGCTTGGCCAGGCCCAATTACACTTTATAGCTTTGATTTCGAAAACATCTGTAGATACTCCCAATGACAAAGTGAGGGAGTTTCTATACGTCTTTAGATCCTTCCAATGACAAAGTGAGGAAGTTTCTATAGTATCCGTTGACTAATCCCAATGACACGTGAGGGATATGTCGACACTTCAAAGTGATGACCCTTAAGTCAAATGTTATCACTCGGGGGCTCGTGAGACCCTCGGAAAAAACAGGTCACCATGGCTTGGGTGACGCACTCCGTCTAATACTTTGACCATCGTCTTACTCCACGACTCAGTCAAAGTGGGGGCTAACTGTAGACACCTACTTTTGTCCCCATTCCCGAAAGGGAAGGTTCGATGATGAAAACATCAATATCCACTTGACAACGCATCTCCTATAAAATAACGAATCTCAATTCCCCTTTTCATTTCACCCGAAACCTGCTATTTATAGAAACCTGCTATTTATGGAAACCTGCTAAAAATAGTAACTGCCGTAAAGGGTAGCTTCTAAAAGTGGCAAGTCATAAAAGATAGAAACCTGTCAGAATTAGGTGTTGCACTCCAACATAAATCCTAAATGAGATAGAAAACTGCGTGAATCCTATTCCTAATATGATTCGGAAATAAGAGTTACGTATTAATTAAAATCCTAACGAGCCTAGAGTTCGTAACGGGCCCAGACGTATTCCGTCATGAAATTGATACGCACTAAAAGACTCGATTAAGTCTCAAACACTACGGATTTCAGGAATCCGAATCTGACTAAGAAAACAGCCCAGACCCTATTTTCAACGCCTGGCTCTAGGCGCCGAAATCTTCGGCGCCCAGGCCTGGGCGATGGAATTACCTGGGTACGTGTTTTTTCCTAATTATTTGTGGATTAGAGCTCTGCAATTCTATCTTTCCACAAACTCTTTTCTATAAATATAGCCCAAGTTCGACGTGAAATCACAACACACAATTCAGTATTGACTCCAACCCCTATCCTAAGCCTCACGCTGCGAAATTGTTCACGCGTTCTGTCGCAATCGATCCATAAATCGAACAGAACGTATCTTGTCCCATAATTTGAGATTCGTTAAATAAAAAGGAGAAATAGCAAAGTCATAGTGGTTAGTTTTCTGAGAACCGTGACGCACCTCTCAAGGGTGCGTCGTAATGTGCCCCTTTTCTATGATTTAATTGTTTTCCTCGCCCTTTTTATGAACTGTTAAACTAACTAAATCTGATTGTTCTACCACGCCTAACAAATATAATATTTTTGGGAAATTGGATTATCATGCTAGGTCCCTTAATGCTATTTAAATCAGATAATCACGATCGATCTAGTATTATATGTTCCATATTGCTAAAATCAACTCAGATTAGTTTAATAGTTAACGCATGTCCCTTCAATTATTTATGCTGAGCTAGTAAGGATATCCTGCCTCTGGAGTTATCGACGAGCGAGTACTCCTCTCGGTAGTTACAGTCCCCCGAACCCTCAATCTCTACCTTGCGGGTGTATGTTGAGAGATCCCCACACCAGGGATCACAAGGGAACCTACGGCCGTCGTGGTCAAACATAATTGCACTCCCTTTATGTCACGATAACCGGGTTTTGTCAGTTTTTCTCATTGTCGTTAAAAACTGAATGGAGACTCCTATATTACTAGTCAATTGGGTGTAAACTCACAGGAAATCCAATTACACTTGATTGAACAAAAAGAATCGTCACACCCACGAGGGACGAGGTCACGCATTAGCCTCGTGCTTTTTCGACCCCCTCACACCAAGCTTGCGGCAAGGCAGCAGCGCAAGGGGTTCGCCCAGCCTGCGAGCATCGTGTGCAAGGCATGCCGAGGCATGGGGCGAGGCAGCACGCACACCCACGTGGCCCATCGTGGCTGCGTTGGGTTGTTCATCTTGGGCTCCAAGAAATATTCGATTGCTTAATTCCCAAGTAACCTCGGATTAAGTATTCCTAGTTAACTAGAATTCAAATAATTAAGAGTTTAATTAATATTGCATTTCTAATTGAATAAAATTTTCAATCCTAGTAGGTTTGGTATTCCTAGTAAAACTCAAATTCCTTATTTCCTACACTATAATTATAAGGCTAGGGCCTCATAATTATAACACATCAATTGAATTGAAAACATATTCTTTACTCTCATTGTGTTCAAGGGAGAACATAATACAAGCCTACCTGAATACATAAAACCTTAAGTAAAATCCTAGTTGGTTAAACCTTAGGCGGATCCGAACGTGTTCTACAGACTTGTTCTTGTTCGGTTCGGGAGCATCTAGGGAAGGCATGCATCATATTGTATGTCACCTAAATTATGCTAATTGACTATGTGGCAATTAATTTGAATTCTGGCTTTATGGTTTTTCCGCATGAATTATATATTGTTGTATTATTCATAACCTAACAGTGGTATCACGAGCGTCTAATTAATTCCATAATCAATTATAGTTAACATGGATTAAATTTTATCAATTTGCAATGAATTAAAGGTGTGATTAATTTCGTGGATGTAATTGATTGAAAATTTGTAAGTGATTAAATAGATTATGATATTATAGAATAATATTTATTTTTTAGATATTCTCTAATTGATTAGTATTTTAATTTTCCTAAATTGATGTCTTAGATTTCTTTAATAATTGTTACCGAATTTTTTTAAAAAAATCAGATTTATTTGATTATTACCGAAATTTAAAAAATAAAATCTTAAATTATATTAAAAAAAGAATCTTATCTTATATTGTTACCGAATTTTTTTTTTTAAATATTATCTTATATTGCTACCGTTATTTTATTTGATTTTATTTGATTGTTACCGAAATTTATTTGATTGTTACCGAAATTTAAAAAAAAATCAGATTTTATTTTATTACCAAAATTAAAAAATATATTCTCTAATTGATTTAGTCTCCTATTTATTCTCCTAAATTTCCTAAATTGATGTCTTAGATATCGTTATTGATACTAAATCATTTACAAGATATCGTTTATCATATTTATACTAAATCAATTACATTATTAATATTTTTTTCGGGTATTCTATAATAGGTACTAGCTAGTACTACCTGATGACCTTTACCGTTATTGGTACAAGCTAGATCTTTTCGTTTATCAGATTAGGTTAGATTAGACAAAAATAAGTTCATATAAGCCCTAAACCGGATTAATTAAATAATAATCTTTTTTAATTTTATAATTGATTAAATAATACTGTTAATTAATTATAAGTAAATAACCGTTCAGTTTTTTAAAATATTATTGTTATTTACGGAGTATTCGATATTAGATAATTTTGACATATATTAAAAAAAAAGTTATCAAATTTAATTCAATAACTTTTTACCGATTTTGTTTTTTTTTAAATCAGGTTTTATTTGTTACGGATATTGATGATGGTATACCGTATATCTGATTTGCTCCATCGGATATTTTCCCTTATTTAATGGAGAATACTATTTATTTAAATATTCTCTAAGATTTATTCTCCTATTTAGTCTCCTAATTTTCCTAAATAGATACTAAATCATTGACAAGATAATGTCTATTTGATATCTTTATATATTGAGACTAAATCAATTTGAAGAATATTATAATTTTTTTTTTTTTTTTACCAAAAACTAATTCTGTAACTTAGACCGATGTTTTTAAAAAAAATGTAATTTAATTTAATCCTATATTCTGTAACTTTTACCGAAATGAAAAAATTGCAAATTTAATTTGATCGATATTCTGTAATATGGACCGAAATTTTTAAAACCAATTTAAATTTAATTTAATCCTATATTCTGTAAATTTTAAGGAAATAATAAAAAATTAAATTTAATATAATCCTATATTTGGTAAATGTTACCGAAAATAAAAATTAAAAAAAGGAAAATTGGATAACCTATTTACTTTCTTGCGTTACTCTTTACATGACATAAGCAATCTCGTCTGGGTCGTGTTGGATAATTTAACCTGATGTAATGTAATGAAAGAATCAAATATTAGCTGGTTCTTTATTACTTAGTTATGGAATTTCTTATTTATTCTAAGCATTTCCTTATCTAGTGCGACCATTTCATTATTAATACCCACGGAACAACTAATATTAATCAAAATATTTTTACGAGAACGTATTATATATTGTAAAGGTTGCAAGTTTTACGATTCAATAATCAAATAGAATATACATTAACCCACTTACTAAAGGTGGGTAGCATTTCAAATAGGTGAAAAATAGTATAGACATTAAACCTTTATGTTTAGGCCCCATGAAACAAATATTAAGCACACCCAACCAATTAGGTTATGTGGAAAAAGTGTTTGAACATCAAAAAATTAGAAATAAAATTATTTCCATTAATAGTATGTTCTTTTTCATACAAAAGAGAGGCAGGCCTCATACAAAATGAAAGAAACTAAGCATACAATAATGTATGTGGTCATATAATTCATGAATTTCGAAAAATATATTTTTCCAATGATCTAGTCACTCGTATACAAATTTGGAAAGACCCAAAGGCCGAAAACGATGTGAATATTCAAATAAAGTGACAAACATGTCATTTTTTTTGTTAACAAGTATTATTGTGTACATTGTTGTTGGTAAGAAAACATATATACTTGTAAAATATATTATATAATGGATTAAAATCTTTATATTGTAAACACAAATTTGTTTCCTAAGATTATTACCGTGTACTACTCCGTTTCATAAAGATCTTTATAGTAACTATTTGCACAAATATTAAGACAAAAGTAGAAAATTTTGATGAATATAATAAAATATGGATAAAACTAGTAAGATAAATGGTTAAAAAGATGGGTGGGTGTAAGAAATAAATGAATAAAGTAAGCGAAGAGTAAGTTAGTAAATTTAATGTCCAAAAATAGAATAAAGCAAAGTGTAAAGAACATTATGAAACGGACTAAAACAGAAAATGTAAAGATCATTTTGAAACGGAGGTAGTAGGTTACTATTGGCTGGTTTTGTTTGACTTATTTTGACTTAATTCGGATAAAATAAGTTCATATAAGTTCAATTAAGTCTAGGTAATATAAGATAAGCTCAGTTAATTGATTCTCATAAGTTAAGATAATTTAATCTAGGTTCAGATAAGATAAGTTCGAATAAGTTCAAACAAAAATAAGAGTATTGTAATATAATAATAATAATTCTAATAATTATAATTCTAATAATAATGATAACTTTGTAAATAATGTATAACATTGAGTTGGGGCCCATATTGTATCTCGGCTTCCCACTAATTATTTAAAAAATGTATAAATTTGTTAGCATTTGATAATATTAATAATAATAATAATTATTATTATATTATAACTATTATTATTGTTATTATTATCATTATTATTATTATATCATTATTATTATTATTATTATTATTATTATTATTATTATTATTATTATTATTATTATTATTATTATTATTATTATGATAACGAAAATTGTTGTTGTCTAGATCTGAACCGATAATGTCCAAATCAAAACTAGTGTGATTAGATCATGTCCAAATCATAATTGTATCTCAGTATATGTACTTATCATGTGTAGATAAGAAACCATTTGTACAGATCAAATGAAGATCATAATCGATATGTCCAGAGTATCGATATGTCCAGACCAGAACTGGTATGATCAGATCATGTCCAGATCAGAAACGATATATGTCTAGATCTATACAAATCATGTTCAGATCAAAATCGATATGTGAAAATCATGTTCAGACCAGAACCGATATGTCTAGATCATGTCCAGCTCAAAACCATCATGTCCATATCAGAACCTTCATATCCAAATCAGTACCATTATGTCCTGGTCAGAGCCGGTATGTACAACTCGTGTCCAAATAAGAATCGAATAACTGTACGGATCATGTTTAGATCAAAACTAGTAAGTATGTGCATATCATGTCCAGATCAGAACCATCATGCCGGATTAGAACCGGTATATGTAGATCATATCCGGATTAGAATCGATCTATGTCCAGATCTATATAGCTCATGTACAAATCAAATCGATATGTACAGATCATGTCCAGATCAAAACTAGTTTGATCAGTATGTGCAAATCATTTCCAGATCAGAACCATAATGCCAGATTAGAATCGGTATGTGCAGATCATATCCGGATCAGAATCGATCTGTACAACTCATGTCCAGATTAGAACCGATCTGTACAGTTTATGACCAGATCTGAAGCAATCGGTCCAACTCAGAACCTATACGTCAGATCAGAACCAGTATGTCCGAATAATGTCCAAGTCTGAACCATTATTCCCATATCAAAATTAGTATATACAGATTATGTCTAGATTAGAACCGATCTATCTAGATATGCACCAAGTCTTTTTAATATATGGAATAGTTAAATAATGAATAATTAAAGTCAAACAAAAAATTTAAAATTGTAACAATATTATAAATTTGAATAAATGTTTTTAAAATCATTTAATATTAATTGTAGTTTTTATTTTTTAAATATTAATTATGAAAAATCAGATCATATCAAATCAAAAAATATAAGATTAGATTAATTTTGTTAAATTAATTAACTTGGTTCTCATCTCGTTAGCTTTTATGGTTAGGTAAATTTTAAAATATGGTAATTTTCTAAATTTATTTAATATTGTAAAAAACAAATCTAAAAAGTTAGAATAATAAACATCAAAATTTAAAAGAAGTACGTTTCCCTTAAAACGGAACTATCCACAATACATTTTATGTATTTTTTTGTGAGAATTTCGGAAGATATTTGTTAATGTTTATTTTTTGGTAAATAGCTATTTTATTACCAAAAGGTAGGATATATTTATTAATGTTGGTGATTCATTAATATAGATTTTTTTGAGGGTGGATAAATTAATTTAGATTTTATTTTATTTTTTGAAGGAGTTCATTAATTTAGATAATTTGTATAGTTTCTATTATCATTTCTAAGCTTCGCTAATTTTTAGGGCATCAAGATTAAAAAAAAAATTATCTTCTAATTTCGCCTATTTGTTTTAATCTGATAATGATTTTTAAATATTGTAATATTAAAAAACGTACGAATCTTTCAAATTTTGGAAACTAATTTAGAATACAAAACATCAAAATTTAAAATAAGTGTATTTTACATTAAAAGGGAACTATTTTTCCGCAAGTTACATTTTGTAATTTATTTTTAGGGAATTTCGGAAGATATTATATAATTTAGGGTTTGTTCGGTATTATTGCCTGTTTTGAGTTTTTAGTTTTCAAAAAACTGGAAGCCCATTTCAGCTTTGATTTTTTTTTTTCCATAACTGATAAAAACATATTCTTTTTCTTTTGAAGGAAATACTTTGTCATCTCTTTCACTTTCTCGGTTCCTCCCTTCATTTATTTCTCTCATCAAATTAGTACTCATGGCTCTATATCATATCATATCAATTTTAATTCCAAAATTATCTCACTGTACCAAAATAAATCAACACATCTTGTCGCCCATGTTCACCGTCCAAAGAAACATAAATAATAGGCATGTCATGATGTTATCTAGCCGCCCAACCACCATTGTCGCCGACCAACCTCTGTCATTGTTAACCTTCTACCTTCCTTTGTTGGTTTAAATTTTATAAAAGAAATTACAAATTTAGTGCTCATAAATATGAATTACTCCATAATTAACAACAATATGAAGAGACATGTGATGGGTGAGAAAAAGGGTGGAGGATGAAGTTGAGGGAGTAATTGCAGGTGCTCCCTCCTCATCTCCTCCTCGCCAGACCCTTTCAACCCAAAAAGGCTATCAGATCTCGACCCATCTCAGGAACCACTGCACGTCTCCTCGTCGGAGTCGCCTCCTCACAACTTCCGGTATACATTTGTCTAGATATGCTATTGAAATTGTTAGTTACGGAGTATGATAGAAAAGGGAAGATCTATGTCGCATGAATTGAATCTGGAGAGAGAGAGAGCAAGAAGGACAAAGTGACAGAGAGTCAGAGACCCGTGTTTTAAAAACTAATTTTCCAAAACCACTTTTACTAGTTTTCACTTTTCCGTTTTTGTTTTGCTAAATCAACCCAAAAGTTGTTTTATTAAACCATTTCACCGAACAGTTTTGCTTTATTTTTTATGAAAAAAAAACCCGAAAAACACGAAACTGCACCAACGCCGAACGACCCCTTAGGTAGTTCGTTAATTTACATTGTTTTTAGGGAAGATTCATTAATTTGGATAATTTCTATTATTTTATCAAACATTCGCTAAATTTTAGGGCATCAAGATTTGTTTTTAAAAAAACCTTCTAATTTCGCCATAAGGAAACTCCAAAAAATAATTAGGATGTCCTAACATATATACATATATATACATATATATATATATATATATATATATATATAGATTTATTAATAATTAGAGGGTCGCATTAGATAAGGAAATGCTTAGAATAATAATTAAGCAATGCCGTAATGAACTAGCCGATATTTGATTCGTTCGATACATTAAACCCTGTTAATTTATCTAACACGACCCAAAGGGGTTTTCTTATTCAATTTCATGTAAATGGTAACGCAAATAAGTAAAAATAGTGTCCGAAATTACCGATCTTTTGCAAACCTCAATTTCTCGATTCTCTTACTTCCAACGTTATTTAAATCATTATTATTCCCTATTTATTAAATCCTAATTAATAAACTGGAATTCCAAAAGTATTATATAGGATCTGGTGAGAACCACCCCTTAAGATGAGAACTGAGAACTAATCTCAACCGTCTAATCTTTCAATCGAACGAGTCTTACCTTGCCTGACCAAATAAAAAAAGTAAGGACAATATAGTAAATTTACATCAGTGAATGACCTCCCTCTCTCAACCCGATTCTCAAGTTTTCTTTCTCTCTCTTCCATCTATTTTCTCTCTCCTCCTCCAAATCCTCTCTACTGTTTCTATCTCCTTGCAACGCTCTTGGAAAATTTTGATCCCCTCAGTCCTCTCACATCTTCAATCGAAGCTTCAGCTCAAATTTTAATTCATCAATGGTGTTTTCGATTAGTTTGTAAGTCTTAGCTCTCTCCTTCCACATTTATCTTCACAAACCCAAAATTAGGGTTTTAAAATCCCTATTTTTTGCTTCCAATCGATAAACATGCTATATATTGAAGAATAAGGGAAAGCGAATTAAGCAACTAATTTTTCATTAATCTTCGATTAATTTCGTCCTCAAAATGTCTGATAGGTGAATTCGATTCTACCTTTGTTGCTAATTTTCTTTAATTAGGTTTTCAATTGAATTTTATGCTTTTTATTTGATTTTTCATTCTGATTTTACTAGAATTAGGTTTTTTTTTGTTTTGATGGGCTTGTGCTAGGTTTTTTGGTATGGTCTTCAGAATTCAGTTCTGGTTCTGATCTTAATTTAATTTTAACTTAGTCTTGTCTCTGTTAGTTATATCAGCTCAGTGGTGACTTATGGGATTTGTTGGAACTACCTACTAATTAGTTTCTTAGGATAACTGTGTATGAGGTATGAGTTTTTTTGTGCAATTGGGAATTTTTTCATAAGGAATACAAAAAATATAGGGTTTGTTTCATGGTATCGGATTGAATTCGGTCATAAATTTAGTTAGCTCGACTGAATCCGACTGCTAGAACCATTGATGAGATTTGGGGAGTGAATGAAGAGAACTTATCATGTGGTTGAAGGTTAATATTGAAGGAAATAATACCCTTGGTCTAAGTATGCATTTAATGGTAAGTCTAATAAATGGGTTTCAGTGTTAATTATACAAGTTAATAATTCAGTGAGATCAAGTGAACTGTATGCCTAGCTAGAGGCTGCTTCAGTTCAAGTGGATTAATGATATTAATCCACAACTTACTCTTGACTGAACCCGTAGGGTCACACAAATAGTACGTAAACGGATCAAGTATTTAATGGCATTAAATACTCCATCTATGGATATTCGGAATCGACGGATCTTGGTTCCAGTGGGAGCTAAGATCGTCAAAGGCAAATAATGAATACTCCGGAAACGATGATATTGTCGGAAACGGAAATATGGATCATATCGGAAATATAAATATTATCCAAGTCGTAGATGTTGCCGAAAACGGAAACATGGTACGTATCAGAAAATATTATCGGAAATGGAAATATTGCCGGAATCGGAAATATTGCCGGAAACGGAAATATTGTCAGAATCCGAAATATTATCGGAATCGGAAAATAATTCTGGAAACAGAAATATTAAATATTAATTCGAAACGGAAATTAATTCCGGAATCGGAAATGTTAAATATTGTTCGTATCGGAAATGAATTCTGGAATCGGAAAATTAATCGGAAGCGCGACGTACGAATAAACATCGGACGAGCTTGCTAGACGCAAGGCCTAGCACGAAGCTAGGCCCAACTCCTAGAAAAGCCCGCGCGACCAAAGCAAGCAAAGCCCAAGCGCGAGCAAGACCAGCAGGCGCGCCCCTCGTGGGCTGCGAGCACTTGATGGGCCTGGACTCAGCGCGCGCGCGCGCATGGCGCCCCTCGTGGGCTGCTGTGCGTGCGTGTGTGTTTGTGCTTGTGTACGAAACCTTGATCGATTAGGATTCGTGTAGATTGATTTCCTAAGTCTACTAGATAAAATAAGTGATTGAATTTAAGATTAATTCAGAATCGCTAAATCGTTCCCTAGTAGGATTCTAATATCCGATACCCATACCCTATAAATAAGTGATGATGGTTCACAATTTATAACGAGTAATTCAACTATTCATTCAAGTTTTAGGCTTAAAACTCAGACTTTTATTTGTCATAAAATCCGAAAACACATAGTACCTTTGGCGCAATTCTAATTAATTAAACCTAAGGAGGATCCGAGCGTGATGTGGACTATCTACGGAGGGACGACACTTGGAGTCATAAATACTTGTTCTTGTTCGGTTCGGGCGCAGCAAGGGAGGGCACGCTACAAAGAGTATGCATCATAAATTATGCTAATTGTTTTGTGGCAATTAATTTGGAATCCTGGCTTTTATGGTTTATCCGCATGATTTATATTCAATTATATGTATCATAACCTAACAGTGGTATCAGGAGCCTCTAATTAATTCCATAATAATTAGTTAACATGGTTAAATTTTATAAATTTGCAAGGAATTAAAAGGGTTGATTAATTTCGTAATTGTAATTAATTGCAAATTTGCGATTATTTAATTATATGTTCGCAGGTTTTTCGGCAGTTTCTTCGTTTCTTAACGAAATCGATTGATTTTTATGTCAATTCCGTATGTAAAAGGCATTCTAAAATTTGACAAAAATTATTTTTTTCGTCCGAACCCAGAATTCCCAAATTCGACGCCTAACTATGACTTTTCGGAGGTTTTAGTTTTTCGAACGCGAAATTTGTAATTTAAGATGTTAAATTAAATATTTGCGCTTCTTGTTGTTAAATCTTGAATTTTTGATTGACCTACTGTGTATGTTTATCAAATTTTAGTGCCTAAGCTTGTTAATTATACAACCTAATTTGTAATGTAATTAATTAGTTGAAATTCGAATAATTTAGAATTTGATTTGATTTTCATAATTAATTGACGATTTAATTAGGTATCCATGATTAAAAACCACCATAAATATTTTTAATTTATGATAAATTTTAAATTTTTTATGACCTAGATTTGAATCCATGATAATCGGAAATTAATTTATTAATAAATTTTCGATTTTTCGCCCTAAATTTATGAAATTAATATAATTTATTAATTTGTCTATAAATTTGAATTAAAAAGTTTTAATTTTTATATAATTCGCTCATGAATGTTGCACGCACAAAGCAAAGGAAGCTACGTGTTACCCTTAAGGGGTGTTGTATAGTGCGAGCATGCGACGACGAGCAAAGGAGCTCGTCGCCCATGCGGTACGAATGAAGTGAGCAACAAGCAATGGCGCGCGCGCGAGGCAACGGTGTTGGGCGTGTGTGCTGCGCGATGGGCGATGGGGCAAGGCATGAGCCGAGCGAGAAGACGCGTGTGGGCAGCGATGGGTGCTGCGCCACAGCGCGCGCTGCCTCCCCCAACGAAGAGACCATACGCGTCGAGTGAGGCAGGCTGCGCGCAGCGTGGCCTGGGCTGGCTGCGATGAGTGTGGCCTGCTCGTGCGTTGCTATGCGATCAATCGTTGGGGCCTTTGCCTCGTGACTCGATGGGGCTTGGGGCGCAAGCCCAAATGCCTCGTCTTGTTACGATTGATGCGTTTTGAATTTAATTTTAAATTTTCAGTCCGGAAACGATTTTAATTAACTTTAAAATTCGTAATTTAAATTGTTTTCTCGGAATTTAATTTTGAATAATTTAATTTTTATAAATTCTAATTTATACTAACTATTTTACTAAAATTAAAACCTTGAATAAATTTAAATTCATTTATTTAATTCAACTGAAAATAAATTAAAGGATTCAATTATTAATTTATATGAGCTTTAAATTTTAATTAAATTTGTATGTTTCCAGCTAGACTAGGAAATACAATTTTATATTTGAAATTAGTAAAGTATGTAAGTTTATTGGTTTAAGTGGGAGCCTTTCGTCATAAATTCTTGATTAGGTCTACATTCCTTTAAGGTTAAAACAACTTGATTAGAATTAATAAGGATTGAATAATTGGTAGATTATTGGAAGCCTTGATTTATTGTTGCAAATGTTTATGTGATGCATAATATGTTCTACTAACCAGCTATGTAGGCCATTCATGATAATGAATGGGTGAATGATATATATTGTATATGTCCTGTTTTGCAGGTTATTGAAAAGTGACTAGTATGGCCCAAATAGAATAGTAAATATGGTCTGCGTACCATTAATTTGAATGTAAAATTGGTCTAATGCACCAAAGTTTTTAATTTAAATATGGTATGCGTACCATCAAATAGTTGTAATTAGTTTAATAATAGCTTATCCTATTTGAAGAAAATGGCGCCTACCATGGTGAAATTCAAGACGGAGTTTCCAATCCATTTTCAAGACGGACTTTGAAGTTGAAGCTTCAAGATGAAGTCGGGCCATACTAGATGACATTTATATCTTATCCATGCTTTAAGTTATTTATTTCATTAAATATGTCATAATTATGCATGAGATTGTGGCTTGATTATGTTGCATGATTAAGGATTTTAGTTCACTTAAAATATAACCAACATAGTAAGAGCCTTAAGTTCCAAATTTTAAAATTGAGTTAAAAAGTGCCATGCCAAAATAACACTTACTTGGATAACCTTTACATCAATCTTAGTAATAGTTTTCCGCCATAGCGAGGTGTTACTTATTGATCCTAAAGGGGTAAGGTATACAAATAATTGTGAGTACATGTTAGTTTTGGTGAAACTCAACGATATAAGTAAGGAGTCCTTTTATGTCATGGCAAATGAGATAGGTTTACCTAATAAGTTCTTAGACGTACCTATAAACCAATAGTAGTTTCTAGACTATTAGCAAAGGCTTTGCTTACCTAAAATATTTTAGAATTGAATCTAAATACATAATGTGCTTAATTCTTCAATGATTTAAGGATCTTAGAATCATTTTATTCACACCTACCGGAACAATAAATTCGAATAAATTGCCAATGACTTGTTTAAATTGCATGATTGCTTTAATTTTCAAGTTATTACTCATGATAAATATTTAGACTTTGCATGCTTCAATGAATGTTTTAATCCGTTTAGAAAGGTAACAGTAAATTTTCTCGATCGGTAATGAATCCAAGAACGATTCACGAAAATGAGAGAAAATGAGCAATTTAAATGTACGTTTCTTATATCGACTTTTATGGTTGTTTTCGAGTATCAATGTCGAATGGCAAACCGATTGGTGCTTGTGAATTCAAAATACAATGTAGTTTTGAGATCATAAAGCATTGAGTTTAAACACTCAGCTTTACCCAATGGTTAACAACCTAATATCTTTTTTCCATTTAATTCTCGAATGAGTCTAGTCCCTAGACATTCGTATAGATCGATGCTTAGAGAACTTTAGAAGCTTCTGGTAAGATCATCTAGTTAAATGGTTAGGACCTTGTTGGAGTGACATTGGACATGTCTAACAAAGTATAAAAGTCAACACTAGAGAATTCAATTCTCAGCTATAAGAAAGGGTACAAGAAATAGGAAAACAAGGAACAAATAAAAGGAATTTACGTTTCCGTTTCTACCTATAAGTTTATGTTTAAAGAAAAGTAACCTAGCAAACAAACTTCCTTGGTATCATATACCGCTTGAGGTTCTTACTTCGGTAATAACTCAAACAATGGAAGCTAGGCTACACTAATCTACAAGTTGAAAATGAAGAATGGCAATGCTACATTAGTTGTAGGGTCATCTAGTTTGTTTTAAGTCCTTTTAAGGCTGGAACTTAAGGGCTGTTTTGTTCCATAATCAGCATACCTAAATTTCTGTTTTCAAACACAGAAAGACTCACATTCAAGAAAAACAAAAACAATGTTTGTTTGTTTATTTGAATGAAATGGTCATTTACGGGTTGAGTCAATATGCTTGATTAAAACAACAAATCTTTAACAATAAGGACTTTACTAGGTTCAAATCAATCTCTTGATTTGAGTTCCACAAACCTTTAGCATTGTTGCTTGGACCATGTTAACAAGTTAACATTCAAAATCTCTATTTTGATGGACTTTTGAAAGTTGGTTGATTTCTAGATCAATTTAAGACAAGCTAGTCTTACTTGTTAAAAGTGACAAAAGATATGAAATATTTTAGAACGCCTAGACGATAGAGTTCAAAGCTAAAGAAAGATTTTATAACATTATTATTTCACATGGTTTTGAGTGAATATGGATTTATTTACTCAAAGTGATATCAGTTTGAATCTGTTTGGCTAGTTCAAAGATTCATAGAAAAGTATAAAAACGTCCACTTGACAAGAAATCATAAAGATCTAGGTTAGATCATGTTGATGATTACTTAAGTCAAGAATGATCATCAATGATTGTGTGTTGTAATTTCACGATCGAGCTCCATAAGATATGGTATATCTAAATTGGAATGATCGAAGTCAATTGATACTTGATTCGATCAATGATGAATCTTAAAGTATTTTCCTATAATTTCTAAAACAAAATGCTCAACTACCACCAGACTAAACCAAATTCTTCAAATCTATTGAAAAGTAATTTCAGAATATCTTTTCAAAATATATATCTAAAGAGTTGCTAAACTCAGTGGGAGCTTAGTGTTTGTTATTCAACAAACTAAGGCCCAAGAATAGATATATATTTCATCGTGATTTATTCAAATGAGACACAAGGGTATTGTTTCTACCACGAATTTTTGAGAACATAATGTTTGTTTGCTCGAAATAATGTCCTTTTGGAGATTCGTTTCCAAAATGACAAGTGGTAGAAAATAGACCTCGAAAGTATTCGAGGCGAACAACAAACATAAACGGACGTTCAAGAGGCTTTTAAAAGTTCTTCAGAAAATCCGAACACTCATTCTTTAAGGACTTTAGAAGTGGCTTTAAAGAATAGACATCTCTTAGAAGACTTTACAAGTGCTTCAAGGAGAACGGAATATTCAAAGGACTTTCAAGTGGCTATTGATATTCTATTGTTTGATGTTCTATACCTAAGTAGGCATAGAGTTCAAGTCACTGAAACTATGAGATTCTTCTATTAGATATTGAAGAAACATGGAGTTCAGGTCACTGAAGCTATGAGATTTTTCTATTAGATAGTGAAGAAACCTACAACTTACAGTCAAACTATTATCATGTTGATTAATGAGTTTGTGAACTTGTAAGAAAGCTATGACGAAACCTAGATTCCCTAAAATGGTTAGAGGCCAAATATAGACTCAAATGTTTTAGATGGTTAAAGGCCATAAAACATAACCAATATTTTGATGACAAAATTGAAATTTTGTTGATTTGCAAGAATGGTTTACACCAATTGGTTGCAAATTGGTTTTAAGGATAAAAACCATCAAACATGGAATTGTGTTCACACACAAAGCTACATTAGTTGCTAAAGGTTACAAGAAAATTCACGACGTGGATTATGTTGAAACCTCATGCATATTCGTAATGCTCAAGTCTATAAATCAAGTAATGATTGCATATTGGTCCATATGGCAATTGGATGACAAAACGTATTCCTCAATCAAATGTTGGAAGAAGCTATGTACATGACATGTCATAGGATTTGTGGATCCAAATAATGCTTGAAATGAATGCTAGCTTATGAAATCTAAGTACATATTTAAGCAAGCAATTGGGAATTGGGACTGTATTTTATGTGAAGCTAATAAGTAATTTAGTTTCATAAAATGTACATGATTCTTATAGATATATAAGAAGTTTAGTGGGAGTATGTAAAACTTAATTGGTCCTATGTGTATCACACACATATCTCTCTATTTTGAAATAACATTCAAATGCTAATGACTTAGATTTGAAATTATCCTACAATGATGGACCAAGGCGAAGCTTAGTACATAATGGGTATTAAGATCTAAATTACAAAGATATTATAATATTGTTTTAGATTAAGTAATGGCATTTACTAAATCAAACACGAAAGATTCCATTGGAGATATTCGACCCATGTGAATAAATCTAAGTAAAGAATGTTTGAACTATGTATAAGCATTTACTAAGTTAAACATCAAAGAATCTAATGAGATTCTTCACCTTTATTATATGTCAAAGAATTTAGCTGGATTTAGTATCTACTGAAACTAGATGAGCTAAAGTTACATGAATAGAATTCAATTGGGAATTATTCTGCAAAAGAATTTATCATGTATGATATAATATAAGGATCGCCAAAAACGTATCGTATGGCTTTAGGCATGACGAACATAAACCAATCTCTATTGATCTAAGTGAAGATCAACTATATTGAGATCAAGAAAAACTTATGGTACGTGAAAAGGTACATAAGAGTAGTTCTTGATTTAAGGAAATAAATATATGATAAATATTGATGCTACACGCATAAACACTGGAAAAGGATCAAACAAGGTTCCTTTGGAGTTAACCATTGACAAGGACGAGCTAAAGAGCATCGTGTTTTGAAATGGCAACATGGATTGGAGACCATGAGTTGTTGCGTGGGAAATTAAAATAATAATTTCTATGTTCTAAGATACAGATGGAAAGTCGCTTGGATAAGTAAATCCAAACAAAGCATCACTAGCAACCTATACAGTTGAAGTAAAAGTAATTATTGCCTAAGAAGCAATAAAACAGGGTTGTTTAAGTTAAGAGTTCTTCACTGAACTTGGGTAGATCACCTGTCTGCTGGCTTGATGGTTCTTCATTACAATATGCGTAGAACCACTCTTGAAGCAAGAAAGACGTCTGCTGACTTGATGGTTCTTCATTTGAGAAATGCGTAGAACCACTATTGTAGCAAGAAAGACTAGATCACAAACTAAACATACTCAAAAGATCTTATCATCTATCTCGAAGAACATTCGATGAAAAGGATATTAAGATTGGCAAATCATGATAACTAAACCTATGCAACAAGTGAGAAACAACACTCACATTGTGGCACTGGAAATCAAGCATAGCTTTGAATTCCACGAACTGTTTTAAAAGATGGGTTTGAGGCCCATGGTTGTAAAACATTGGGGTTTAGCATGTATCATATATGAAATGTATTTTTCATACTCCATTTAATCTTGGTTTAGTATTAAATGATGAGTCCTTTCAATTTGACAATATATTCAAGATAGACTGTCAGGCCCAGTCTTGGATTATTGACTAAGAAATGTCTATCAAGTGAAATTGAGTGTCAAAAGTTGAAAATAATCCCTGGTCGTAGTTTTCTATAAAGATGGACGCATAGAAAACGTTAGACGACTAGAATGCAAGATGACTAGTAGTTCTGTTTCTTGAACTATGTGGACATGGCAATGTCGCAATCATTTGCATAGATACTTACTTTGGGAAGACTAGTATCGGACAGACCTATGAAACTTTACTGTAAGAGATGAAAATCTGTCATAAGTAAATTTCATTAAAATTATTAGACACTAATCCTCAATACCTGAGTGATTTGAGATTACTTGTTCGAGAACTACTTACTTTGACGTTGTTAACCATCGCACCGTAAAAGGAGACTATAAAGGCAACGCTCGGGTAATCACCTATCAAACGAAGTCTAATCTCAAGATCGCAAGATTGGGATTGTCCTCCCATAAATCGGGATGAGATGCTAAAAGTTGTACAAGGCCACTCGTATAGCTAGAAACTGTAAAATACATGGCCGTGCTCAGATGAATCATAGGCTATGATTATCTGTTTATTTGATCAGTTTAACTCTGAAACCGAGAAACACCTCTGGACGTAATAAGGATGACAACTCTTACCTTATGTTCAAGAGCAAGCATCGAGTGACAAAGGAATTAGGAAATGCACACTTGTCCCTAAGGACAAGTGGGAGACTGAAGGAAAAATGCCCTTAGTCCAAGTATGCATTTAATGTTAAGTCTAATAAATGCGGTTCAGTGTTAATTATACAAGTTAATAATTCAGTGAGATCAAGTGAACTATATGCCTAACTAGAGGCCGCTTCTGTTCAAGTGGATTAATGATATTAATCCACAACTTACTCTTGACTAAACCCGTAGGGTCAAACAAATAGTACGTAAACGGATCAAGTATTTAATGGCATTAAATACTCCATCTATGGATATTTGTAGACACCTACTTTTGTCCCCATTCCCGAAAGGGAAGGTTCGATGATGAGAACATAAATCTCCGCTTGGCAACGCATCTCTTATAAAATAACGAATCTCAATCACCCTTTTCATTTCAGCCAAAACTATTATTTATAGAAACCTGCTAAGAATAGTAACTGCCGTAAGAAGTAGTTGTTAAAAGTGGCAAAGTCATAAAAGATAGAAATCTGTCAGAATTAGGTGTTGCACTCCAACATAAGTCCTAAAAGAGATAGAATTGGCAAAAGGAATTCTATTCCTGCTATAAATCGAAAATAAGAGTTATGTATTAATTAAATTCCTAACGAACCTAGAGTTCGTAACGGCCCAGACGTATTCCGTTATAAAGTTAATACGCACTAAAAGACTCGGATAAATCTCAAAAGCTCCGTGTTTTAAAGAGTCCACATCTGACAAGAACTCGGCCCAGATAACATTTTCAACGCCCAGCCCTGGGCGCCGAAATCTTTGGCGCCCAGCCCTGGGCGCTGAAAATGCCTAGGGACGTTTTATTTTCGGATTCTTTTTGGATTCTTATTATAAAATCTATCTTTCCACAAACTCTTTCCCTATAAATACAGCCTCAAAACAACCGTGAACACAAGACACAATTCCATAACCTGAGTATTGACTCTAGCCTTAAGCCTAGCCTCACGCTGCGAAATTGATCCGGCGTTCTGTCGCAATCGACCCAAAAGTCGAACAGAACGCGTCCTGCCCCTTGTAGCTGATGATTTAAGTCTAAATACTGGAACACTGCTTAGAAACCCGAGAATCGTTAAATAAAAGGAGAAATAGCAAATCCAAGTGGTTAGTTTTCTGAGAACCGTAACGCACCTCTCAAGGGTGCGTTGTAATGTGTCCCTCATATTGATTTAATCGCTTTCATCACCCTTTTATAAAATTGTCAAACTATCAACTTGATTGATCTATCACGCCTAATAAGATGATACCTTGGACAATTGAATTATCATGCTAGGTACCATAAATCAATCTAAATAAGATAATCACGATCGATTTAGTGTTATGTGTTTCATATTGCTAAAATCAATTCAGAATAGTTTAATAGTTAAACGCATGTCCCTTCAATTATTTATGTTGAGCTAGTAAGGATAACCTGCCTCTGGAGTTATCGATGAGCACTCCTCTCGGTAGTTACAGTCCCCCGAACTCTCAATCTTTGCCCTGCGGGTGTACGTTGAGCGATCCCCACACAAGGGATCACAAGGGAACCTATGGCCGTCGTGGTCGAACATAATTGCACTCCCTTTATGTCACGATAACCGGGTTTTGTCAGTTTTTCTCATTGTCGTTAAAAACTGAATGGCGACTCCTATATTACTAGTCGATTGGGTGTAAACTCACAGGAAATCTAATTACACTTGATCTGACGACGTCACGCCCACGAGGGACGAGGTCATGCATTAGCCTCGTGCTTTTTCGACCCCCTCACAGTGGCGACTCCGCTGGGGAACGTTAATGAAATACTCGTGCTCGTAGGTAAACAAAATAGCCGAAGGGTGAAACTATCCTACCCCGCGTTTATTTCCCTAGCAAGTTGGGACGACCTGAAAATAAGCATATTAATGTGAACGGACAGAACCGCATAACGAATCTCGGCTCCCTTGGCATGTTTCATCTCGGGAGTTGGGACTAAGGATACCCATCGCCAACCGGGGGGTGCATACGCTTCGAATGTTGTCCACTCGGCACTTTTCTCTAGTAGTACACCCGTCCTAAACCCAATCGCTCGCCCGCTAGGTCCCTCTCATTGGTGCATGCCCCCTTGGCTTACATCGTGATTGGCCTCTTGGGACGAAATTCGTCTGTTGAATGCACTACCCCGACCGAGGCATGTGTTGGATCTACGATAGAAGCGGTACCAAGCCGGCGCAAATATTACCCATAGAAGCCTATCATAAACTACGTGACATATTATTTTTGCTTCATGTTGTAATGTTAGTTATGTGTAGCGAATTACGTGATTGTGTTGTGATTGTGTGTGACAAATAACGCTAGAAAACCAACGACCCTAAAGATTTACCAAACATTCATAAACACCAATTGGCCAAAGAGTTATACCTAAATACGTGTCCCGCAATCCCGGGCGATTGCCACAAAAATAAACGACGCCCAGGACGGCCTGTAACGGATCCCACGACGCTGCATAACGCGCAGAGGACGTTATTGGGCAAGCACGCAAAATTAAGTCGTATGTACGAAAAAAAATAGCCGAACATAATACGAGTACCAGTCAGGGACGCATTTTCAGCGCCCCTGGCTGGGCGCCAATTATTTCAACGCCCCTTCTGGGCGCTAAAGTTGCTGCTTGGCCTTTTGGCCAGGCAACGCAGCCTCGGTGCCCGCCCATAAAATATACGTAGCAATAAAAAATTTAATTCAACAAATTTGCTACGAGGACGTATGAAAAAGGCACTCGATTCTAAGAACGACTTATAAAATAAACATCTCTTTGTGTCGTCATTAGGCCTCCTATGACGACAATGTTCGGCACCAAAACCGAGCACGCTGATTAAATGACCTTAAATGTCACATGGGCAAAGTATTCAAAAATGATGTTCAAATAAATTTTTCAAGGAAAAATAATGTTCCAATAAAAAAAAAAATTCTGAGTCTAGACTAGGCTATGCCAAAGTACAATCTAAATCCTAAGTCTTAGTTATCTTATACATAGAACCGGTCCTAATGCTTGGTGTCGTTCTGCAAGTTAAAAGGTTAAACCATACTGAGTCTCCTTTCCTAACATTTAAAAGAAATCAATAAGCACCCATATGTAATTGTCATCCCTTGCTAAGAATCTACGGCCTCAATACTCTCTCTCACCAATAAAAAGAATATATTATGTAATTCAAGTACTTGCAAAATGGAAACAGTCACATTCTGAAAATCATTCCTCCATTGTCGCACAACCCTCAAAGTCAGCCTAAGGTGTCATAGCCATTGGCAAAAGAAAAAATAAATGGCCTCAAGGCTTATGATCACATTGGGTCACGACTATCATAGTCCTCTCGAGCCACTCGCTCCTTGAAGTACTCCTAAGTACGGACTAAAAGATTTTCCATGAATGCAACATGACGAACCATGAAAATACCCAAATCGGCATGCCATAAGGCTACCATCGGGGTAAAGCAATACACACTAAGAGGGAAGCCGCACTAATGATTCTAGTCTTGCAAAAATGAAAATTCGATCTCCCCAACTAACTACCTTGCCAACATTAAGCAAAATGGCGCATGACAAATGAACACCCAAGGATTAAAATCTAAAGTGTCAACCAACGAAAGTTATGGTCCAATTAGCCTAAGTCAGAGAGTCGCTTGGTCAAGTATTATAGGCTTACGCCACGTCATTATTTTGAGTCTAGGCCACCTCCTTGTATTCATACACGGGATATAATCAGAAAAATTAATGAAACTTCGAGTCTAAATCACAACTTCCAATGAAATTCCGGAGACTGGAGTCTAAAAAGAAGCAAAAAATCACTTTCGATGTAATTCTTTCGTTAAATTTCAGTAAAGTAAAAACAACATTTTGAATCTACGCTATTTGCACATTTTAAGAAACGACTAAATACGCTTGCAAAGTAAGACAATTTAAAGGTCCACCCTAGGCCTACTAAAATTAAAGGTCCACTATAGGCCTACCAAACGAGGCTCACTCAGTCTCGCCTCGTGACTCAAAGACCACAACCATCTACCCTTTAGCCCAAATAAAAAGGGGGAGAAATCCCAACCAAAAAAGGGGAGAGCGAAAAGAGCGAGCCATGAAATACTTAAAGAGAAAGAGAAAAGGGAGAGCGAAAAGAGCAAGCCATGAAATACTTAGCCCGTACCTTCCAAAGTGCGAAATTTACCCAAGTAAACGAAGGAAAAGAATTGAGTCAACCAATCCAAATCATACCACAAAAACTACATAAAGTTCTACGATCTTCTACCCTTTCCAATCCTCATGCTTGACTAATATCTATACCAATTATCCTATCTCATTCAACCCATCTTTCAAGACGTCTTGAGTCACGAATAAAAAAAAGGGACAAATGAAATTAATCATAAAAAAAACTTTGCAAAGCACCTTTAAAGTCCGTCTAAAAAAAAGAAGCATTTAGCGCGCAAAAAAAGATTCGCAAATATTTGGCACAAAACGAAAAGGAGCAGCGCAAAAAGGCAGCCCAGAACACGTTTTCAACGCCCAGGCCTGGGCGCCAAAAATAATAACGCCCAGCCCTGGGTGCCGTTCTTGCTTATCACTCCCAATTCCTAAAAGTGTTCGTATATTTTCCTATATACATGCGGGAGAATAACGAACACTTGGGGGTAGAAGATCATATAAAATACGCAAAATACGCGCTCTCCAAAATTTTCGTACATTTATTTCACCCTATTTCAAACATTACGATTCCACTCGTACGTATTTGTTTAAAATCGACATTCTAAGAAACCATTTTCTGGCTAAGAACTACGCAAGACCTGATTCCAAATTAAATCTATTTAAGGCGGATACGTAGGCAATCCATGATTCGGTCCAACCAATTTGCAAAAAATGTTAAAGCCTATAAGAATAACAAGAATAAAAAAATAGAGTCCCTTATTGAAATTTAATTACTTGCAATACAAGTCGAAAGAAAAATTTAAGTCAAAGGAAGAATCCAAGTCATCAAGATGCCAAAATAAGCACACATCGAAAAATAATAAGGGCACGTACCCTTGCCAGAAGGAGCGCTCACACTCCTAGGCACTTAGCCAATATTCAAAAGATCGCTTTGCCTCAATTGAATGGGGGCTAGCGCGAGCGTCCATGACCTCTAAAATACTCGACTTGACCCTCCCTAAAGCAAAGTAACTCACTTAAAGACCTTTCTTCGCCACTAGACACAGTCATAATCGCCAACAAGTAGTAAAGGCAGTAAGCTTGCAATAAAGAGGATTGTTCTACGGCACTGCCCCATCGTTCCTTCGAACTCAGGGCACCCGTTCATGGTAATTCAAATGCTTGTGAATCCCCTTTTGAAAAAATCAGACATTGTCAATAGGACTTGGCACTTAACCAAGGCTCACCCTACTCAGACATATGACACGGGCATCTAAAATGGAAATCTGAAAGCATCATTAAAGAGAAGACATAATAGCAATTGGGGGCTAAAAATTAAAATGAAAGAGCTAGGGAAAAAACTAAGTACGCCTTACCTTTTGTACAGACATACACCAAGTAAATCTAAGTCAATTTGAAAGCGGTTTATATTGCTGCAATTCTGGAAATGATGGCCCTAAAAACCTAAAGCATGTGCCACACGGGCACAAATAATATCTTGACGCCTACACCCTGGCTTCCAGCAAATCCTTAGACAGCATTCCGAAAATCGTAACAGTATTTTGGTTCACTCATGTAATCCTATACGAACCCTTCTATAAGTCAAACTTACTTAGGACACCTCGGATTGTACACAGTAGGACTCGGATTTCAAATAATTTTCAAAGACTTCATCGAACATAATAAAGTGTCGTTGGTTTAAGCTAAGTATGCGTTTATCGCGATGTTGCAAGTGAGTCAAAAAGATTTCTAAATATGATTATGGGTAAAGAAAGGCACCTAGCTTTTGGTCGAGGCACACTTCAACACGTGACTACCTTGATCATGGCAATGTCGCACAATACGACATTTACAAGAGAAGTAGCAAATCACTACTCCAACGTACCTCGCACTAAACGAGTCTGGTTCAAACTATTTATGATCCATGTCACCATAAACGCATAAAAACGTATGCCAAACATTATAGCACCAAGCCAATCCCGTAGCTACAATTGGGGGCTTGAGAAAAACACTCTAAAAATGATCGAAATGACGATTTTATCGCAAATTCTCGACGCTAATGCTATACACACGTCATAGGGGCACAATCCTAAGGTATGATCGTGTAAAATGAACTTTAGAATGGATACAACCCCTCCCAAGTTCTAAGAGTTACTTAGAATATATATAGTCACCCCACTAACAAGGGTAACGGAAAATCACGAGTCACCAAAACTCCGATCAAACTACAGCACATAACGCTCGCCCTAGAAGCTCCAGTTACACAGTTTACGTCGTTCCAAAGCAAAAGCAAAAGAAAAATTAAGGATAAGAAAATAAAAAGAAAGAAACATCTATGAATCCTCGCATCGAAAGAAGTAATAAGCTGTGCACACCCACGCAGAAGGTGCTTCACTTGTTCGAGCACCTGAACGAGGCGTGATGAAGTACTCTAATGCAAAAAAAAAATATAAAAAATAAACACCTGGAGGAATGTTCTAAGACACGCTGTTAGGCCACACAAGCCTACGTCGCACCATAAGTTCAACCATCCCACGGTACAAGTCTAAAAAAGAGTAAGGCATATTGCACTAATGCGGGCACGACCAAGAGCATGTGTAAAAGAGGAAAAGACTACCTATCGCCCAAATTCAAAATGCAAGCCACACGACTTCTACATTAAGGATTAAAGGTAGCAAAACATTACCTACCACGGAAGGGATAACTCGTCCCTACACGAGCGGAACCCCAAGGCATCTTTCTCGAAAGAACCTACAAAAATCGTACGCCAAAAGGAAGCATCCCAACATGCATACTTGGGGGCTCCAAGCGACGAAACGACCATAGCAAAATAAAAAAAAGTCTCAAACCAAATGTTTTAACGATCAAAAGGGCACGATGTTTGAGCCCACTTCATGAATGGGCCTGAATCCTTGCTCAAAAAAAAAACTGATGATTCAAGCGAACTGATTAATGGACCGCACGCAACGGCCATTCTATGAACGCTCGTTCGCACATACGTATCATCATCCTAAGTATCGAACATTCACGAACGCGTTCGAAAGAGAAAAATATACGTTCAAAATAATAACAAGAGCGATCAAAGTCTTACGCCTCAAAGTATGTTCCTCGGGCCATATGGACTCGCCCGACTATTGCAATAACTGTACGCCTTAAGAGCAACAGTTCCTTTAAATAATCGCCCCGAAGTGACAAACACCGTAGTCCACCAATCGGCTATGGCTTCTCGAGAAATCATCACGAGAAAGTCCTGTCTGGGACGCACTTTCAATGCCCAGGACCAGGCGCCAGATATTCCGACGCCCAGCTCTGGGCGCTGAAAATCAGCTCAACTCATTGGGATTTCTAATAAAATTCTACGTTCCAAAAAAAATTAAAAAAAAAACAAAAGGGAGGAAAATACGTAGAATTTCCAAATGAAATAAACGAACGAACAAGAGGCCAACTGTGACATCAAAAGACCAGCCTGAACAATATTTTCAACGCCCCACTTGGGCGTGAATTATTTTAACGCCCAGGCCTTGGCGCCGAAAATGAGCCCAGGCCCAAAAAAGCCCTGACTTCTATAGGGCCCTTCCGTATCCATTCGACTCGAAAATTACCGATTTCTTTACTGAAAGTCGCACCTCACGACTTTTTTAAGAGTAGCACAACACTACAAAGATCGCTCGCACTTACGAGCACGATCCCAAACGCGATCAAGGACATTACAAAATGCGTATCACCAAGGAACCTCTTTGACAAGAAATGACCGTCAAGCACGAGTGCTTGGGGGCTCGAAAGAAAATATATATATTTCAAAAGAGAGTATGCAAAGTTAAAACAATGTTCCCAGACTACGCTGTACGAAGTCCCGTGTTTGGATAATCTCAAAAGATAAATGCAGATTACGACCTCAAGACAAAGGTCGCCGTTGATATTTATACATAGTCCCCTAATCAAGGACCAAAGTAGTGGCAAAATTGAGCCGTAAAGACTAGCTCAAAACCATGAAAGATGATGACCACGAAACAATGGTCCGTCTAAGCACGTTGACAACCCACACTCAGGTTGCAACTAAATCCGAGCATCCCTGGAAAGAAAATAAATTCTTCAAAACACAAAACAGGCTCGCCATCTTCAGCCGGCGGGGTCTACGTCACAAACCGCGTAGGTCCTTATTTTTCAAAACATCAAAACAGATTCGTCCACTTCTATCGGACGGGGCGTCCACCTTCAGCAGGACAGGCTCGCCCACCTTCAGCGGGCGGGGTCTGCGTCACTAACCGCGCAGGTCCTTAGTCGCTGCAGCGATAACTTTTCCTGGTTTCCCTTTTCCAAAAATCAAAGGATGCTTTATCTTTTTCCAAAAATCAAAAGATGGTTTCCCTTTTCCAAAAATCAAAGAATTGGTTTTTCCGCTTTTCCAAAGAGAGCGATGTGCTGGATTTTCCTTCGTTTTACGTCCTATAAAAACAAGGGGGTTTTTCTCGTTTAGCTAACCTTGAAAATGAGAATCTTTAAAAAAAACATTTTTACCTCGTGATTGGGCTTGGCCAGGCCTGGTTACACTTTATAGCTTTGATTTCGAAAACATTTGTAGATACTTCCAATGACAAAGTGAGGGAGTTTCTATACATCTGTAGGTACTTCCAATGACAAAGAGAGGGAGTTTCTATACTTAACAAATTCCAATGACACTTGAGGAATGTGTTAACCCTTCAAGTGATGACCCTTAAGTCAAATGTTATCACTCGGGGGCTCGTGAGACCTTCGCAAATCAGGTCACATGCACCATGGCTTGTATGACGCACTCCGTCTAATACTTTGACCATCGTCTTATTCCAAGACTCAGTCAAAGTGGGGGCTAACTGTAGACACCTACTTTTGTCCCCATTCCCGAAAGGGAAGGTTCGATGATGAGAACATAAATCTCCGCTTAGCAACGCATCTCCTATAAAATAACGAATCTCAATCACCCTTTTCATTTCAGCCAAAACTGTTATTTATAGAAACCTGCTAAGAATAGTAACTGCCGTAAGTAGTTGTTAAAAGTGGCAAAGTCGTAAAATATAGAAATCTGTCAGAATTAGGTGTTGCAGTCCAACATAAGTCCTAAAAGAGATAGAATTGGCAAAAGGAATTCTATTCCTGCTATAAATCGAAAATAAGAGTTACGTATTAATTAAATTCCTAACGAACCTAGAGTTCGTAACGGGCCCAGATGCAATCCGTCATAAAGTTAATACGCACTAAAAGACTCGGATAAATCTCAAAAGCTCCGTGTTTTAAAGAGTCCAAATCTGACAAGAACTCGGCCTAGGTAACATTTTCAACGCCCAGCCCTGGGCGCCAAAATCTTTGGCGCCCAGCCCTGAGCGCTGAAAATGCCTAGGGCCGTTTTATTTCCGGATTCTTTTTGGATTCGTATTCTAAAATCTATCTTTCCACAAACTCTTTCCCTATAAATACATCCTCAAAACCGACGTGAACACAAGACACAATTCCATAACCTGATTATTGACTCTAGCCTTAGGCCTAGCCTCACGCTGCGAAATTGATCCGGCGTTCTGTCGCAATCGACCCAAAAGTCGAACAGAACGCGTCCTGCCCCTTGTAGTGAAGGAAATAATGCCCTTGGTCCAAGTATGCATTCAATGTTAAGTCTAATAAATGCGGTTCAGTATTAATTAACAAGTTAACAATTCAGTGAGATCAAGAGAGCTGAATGCCTAGCTAGAGGCCGCTTCAGTTCAAGTGGAATTAATGATATTAATCCACAGCTTACTCTTGACTGAACCCGAAGGGTCACACAAATAGTACGTAAACGGATCAAGTATTTAATGGCATTAAATACTCCATCTATGGATATTCGGATTCGACGGATCTTGGTTTCAGTGGGAGCTGAGATCGTCACAGGCAAGAAATGAATACTCCGGAAACGATGATATTGCCGGAAACGGAAATATGGATCGTATCGGAAATATAAATATTATCCAAGTCGTAGATGTTGCCGGAAACGGAAACATGGTACGTATCGGAAAATATTATCGGAAATGGAAATATTGCCGGAATCGGAAATATTGCCAGAAACGGAAATATTGTCAGAATCGGAAATATTATCGGAATCGGAAAATAATTCCGGAAACGGAAATATTAAATATTTGTTCGAAGCGGAAATTAATTCCGGAATCGGAAATATTAAATATTGTTCGTATCGGAAATGAATTCCGGAACCGGGAATTTAATCGGAAGCGTATCGTACGAATAAGCATCGGACGAGGCCTGCCGGACGAGACGAAGCCAGGCCATCGCCCAGCAAGCCACACGCATCCAACAACACGCCAATGCCTCGACCAGGCCCAGCGCAAGGCCAGTCCCAGCCAAGGCTGGCGCGCGCGCACAAATGGGCTGCGGGCAGTGGGCCTGTGCGCCGTGCGCACAGCGTGGGCCACAAGGCTTGCGCATGGGCGTGTGATGCTCGTGCGGTGCGTGTGTACGCGTTATACGAATCCTAAAGCTATAAGGATTCGTGCATAGATTAAATCCTAATCCTAAAAGATTAAATTAATTATTTAGAGTTCTAATAGGATTTTAATTAATTAATTAGTATTCTAACAGGATTCGAAATCCTTTCCAAGGTTCTATAAATATATGCCTAGGGTCAAAATTTATATACAAGCTTTCAAGTATTCAAAGCTAGGATTTTTAAGCAGAAAAATCAGCCATAACTCTTGCCCATTTAGCCGAAAATAAATAGTACCTTAAGGGCGATTCTAGTTGGTCAATCTTAAGGCGGATCCGGACGTGCTGTGGACTATCTACGGAGGGACGACACTTGGAGTCCTAAAGACTTGTTCTTGTTCGGTTCGGGCGCAGCTAGGGAAGGCACGCAACAAAGAGTATGCATCTAAACTATGCTAAATGATTATGTGTAAATAATATGCTTTCCTGGCTTTATGGTTTTTTCCGCATGATTTATGAATTGTCATATGTATCATAACCTTACAGTGGTATCAGAGCCTCTTATTATTTTCATAATCTAAATTGCATGAACATGGTTAAATATTACAAATTTGCAAGAATTAAAAGGGGTGATTAATTTTCGTAATTGTTAATTAATTGCAAATTGCGTTTATTTAATTATACGTACGCAGTTTTTCGGCAGTTTCTTCGTTACTCATCCAAATCGAGTGATTTTTGTGTCAATTCCGCATGTAAAAGGCATTCTAAAAATTTTCGGCCGAACCCAGAATTCTCAAATTCGAAGCCTAACTATGACTTTTCGGAGGTTTTAGTTTTTCGAATCCAAAATTTCGTAAATTTAAGATGTTAAATTAAATATTTGCGATTCTTGTTGATAAATCTTGAAATTTTTATTGACCTACTGTATATGTTTAACAAGTTTGAATGCCTAACCTTGTTAATTATGCAATCTAATTTGTAATTATGATTAATTTGTTGAAAATTGGAATAATTTAGAATTAATTTGATTTTCATAATTAGTTATAATTTAATTAGATACCTATGTTAAATTTCTGTTAAATTTTAAATTTTTATGACCTAGACTTGAATCCATGTTAATCGGAAATCAATTGAATAATAAATTTTCGATTTTTCGCCCTAAAATTATGAAATTAATAATATTTATTAATTTGTCATTAATTTTGAATATAAATTTTAAATTTTTATGCGATTCGCTCATATAACTTGCACGCACAAAGCAATGGACGCTACGTGTTACCCTTAAGGGGTGTTGTATAGTGCGGGCATGTGACGACGAGCAAGGGAGCTCGTCGCCCATGCGGTACGAATGCAATGAGCAAGGCCATGGTGCATGAGCACAAGGCAGCAGCCCTGCCTTGTGTCGTGGGCTGTGCGCAATAGGCGAATGGGCGAGGGCGAGAGCAAGGCACGAGCAGTCGCGTGTGGGCAGCTAGCGAGCTGCGCCACAGCGCGCACTGCCTCGCGCATGCGTGCGGAGCCTCGCGCGCAGCGAGCGTAAAGCTCGCGTGCCACGAGTGCTGCGTCAAGCATCAATCGCTCGCGCGCAGCGAGCGTTATTGTGCGTGCGACGAGCGTCTGCGCCCAGTGATGGCGTGCGAGTGCTTGTTGTGCGTGCGACGAGCGCTGCGCCCAGCGATGGCGTGCGAGTGCTTGTTGTGCGTGCGACGAGCGCTGCGCCCAGCGATGGCGTGCGGGTGCGTGTTGCGACGTGCAACGAGCGCTGCGCCCAACGATGGGCTGCGGCAGCATGCTCGTGCGTCGAGCGCTGGCGCGCGCAGCGTGCACCAGCTCGCGTGATGCCTTGCGATGGTGAGCAGCAGCAATGTGAGGCAGCGCATAGGCTGCGCGCACATGGCCAGCGATGGCTGTGTGCGTGTGGCCCATGGGCGTTCGTTGCGTGGGGTTGTTGCGTTACGATTAGATCGTTTTGAAATTTTAATTTGAAATTTTCAGTTTACGTAATTTTAATTAATTTTAAAATTAATAATTTAAATTATTTTCTTGGATTTTAATTTTAAATATTGTAATTATAATAAATTTTATTTATTCTAATTATTTTACTAAAATTAAAATCATGAATTAATTTAAATACGACTGAAATTAAAATAAACTTTTTGGATTCAATTATAAATTTATATGAGCTTTAAATTTTAATTAAATTTGTATGTTTCCGGTTAGACTAGAAATACATTTTTATGTTTAAAATTAGTAAAGCATATGAATTTATTGGTTTAAGTGGGAGCCCTTTTTAGTCATGTACTCTTGATTAGGTCTACAAATCCTTAAGGTTAAAACAACTTGATTAGAATTAATAAGGACTGAATAATTTGTAGATTATTG